>NW_007578154.1:52457-156952 GCF_000690725.1 Stegastes partitus | reverse complement strand
TTTGCCAAACTGGTCAGCTACACTTTCCTCTACTGGCTTCCTCTCTACATCTCAAATGTCGGTCAGTATTGAAACACTTACTTCATCTGTATGTGTCCCATGAGGATGTCATCACACAAGTAGCGTATTTTAGATTTCACACACTTTTTAAAGTCATTAAAAGTCTGTGTGTTTTTCTCTATTTTCAGCACATTTTGATCCAAAACAAGCAGGAGACATGTCAACATTATTTGATGTTGGCGGAATCTTGGGTAAGTTTTTTTTTTTTTAAAGCCTTGATTGATGCGTCGTATCACTTTATCTAACAAGGTTTTGTTTTCTAATGTGCAGACAGAAGGAAATACATCAAACACAAAATTTACAAGAGACATATGTGTTGGTAGTTTGAATGTTAGTCCTTGAAATCCAATTGTTTAAGCACCTAAGTATAAATATATAACCACTACTTTATTCATGTAGAAATGTAAATATCAATGAAACTAAAGCGTTGAATCTGATAATGAAAGCTTTTACTTTAGATTCAATCTGTCTGAATTTGGTTTTCTCCTCCCATTTTGAAACCTCTGGAATAAAAATTCAGATTTTGCTATTTGAAAAAGTGCATTCATTCATCTGAACTTTTGTTTTTTTGACAGAACTCAGATGATAGGTTTTTGTTTGGTGTTTTTTAGATTAATTTCATTACCAATCAGTTTGACACTTTTAAGTATCTTGAAATTAATTTCTGGAATCTTTTTTTTCTCCTGAATAAAAACTTTAAACCACCAACAGAAATATTAAAGATGGAAACTGAAACAACGTGAACTCAGTTATTGTCAGTAATCAATGTGTTTTACTGCAGTGTTCCTCATAATCACTACTGAAGAAATTGTCTAATTAACCTCAGATCTGTTTCTAACCCTTCCTTTAGAATTGGGTAATTTATCATTGCAGCCAGGACGTCGTTATCTGACTGAATGTGTTTTGTTTCTACAGGAGGCATCATGGCGGGGCTTGTGTCTGACTACACTGGTGGAAGAGCGACAACTTGCTGCGTCATGCTGGTTGCTGCTGCCCCCATGGTGAGTGTCACCTGATATATCAGATTATTTAGTGACGACATGACTGAAGGTGACCAGTGTGTTGATTCTGAAGCACATGTGCTGAAAGGACAAGGTTCATGTTTCTACACTAGTAACAACGGTGGCTGAAAAGTGTTTGTGGTCATAATTCAAAAATGCATTTTCTAATCATGACAAACTTCCACACACTTGTCTAATGAGAGAAAATTATGAAGTGATGCCATTTTACATCCGAAATTTCACTTTGCTGTGTCATCATTTAAAGCCATAACTCACGAACAGGACAGTTTGTCAACATATTTCACATTTAGTCAGATACTGATTTGGCAGAATTAATCTCATGTGCCTTAAAATTATTTCAAAGTCTTCACTACATTATTTTATATAAGTAGTCGCTGAGGTGAACTGAAACTTTTCTGGTTCACAGAGACATACGACTTCAAGGTGGTGATTGTATTTTTGTATTTTGTATGTATGCAGGTTTGTTTGTTTTTTTATTTTATACCTAGAGGCATACTAGTGAACATTTACAGCCACAGTAAATACTCTCCTGCATACAATTTTATTGATTCACAATAAAGTCTCTATATTTGTGCTATTGTCAGAGTTTCAGTAGATTTTCGATGACGTCTTCTGATTATTTATCTTTTTGCTCTATTCACAGCTTTTCCTCTACAACTACATTGGACAAAGGAGCCTCGGTACAACAGTCGGTAAGACTTATTTACTACATTGTTTAACTTTGGCTTGTACTATTGTATTTACATGATGCTTTTTGATGTTTATTTATCTATGGTTATTTTTTTAAAATGTTTACTGAGATCACATGCTCTTTCATAGATGATGTTAAAAGTCTGAGCTGAAAATCAGAAAGTTTATGACACAATTTTTAATCGCTGAAAACACCAATAGCTCAACATATGCCTTTATACACACACAGATACAAAAGGGTATATTGTTGGATATTATTCCAATCACATCCTCAGTTATCTATTTTATTTCTTGTTTTTTTTTATCACACAGTGAAAGACAGTATGTCTGGCTGTGGTCCAGAAACTGATCATTAGATAAGATGAGGCTCAGCAAATGACTTCTTGATTGTTTGATCACATGTTTTCACCATGGTAATACATCAGAAAAGCATGTTGCATTATCAGAAAAAGGAAGCTTTTTAAGGGTTTAAAAGATGAGACAGCAGAGAGAAACAGTTCAGCAGTGTTTCTCCATTTGCTTGTATTTGCACCACTGAGATCTGAACCTAGTTTGAGCTGAAAGTAGATCAACCAGCAGAGCGGATTTGTACAAAATGTATCTTTAGTTATATAAAAGTAGCTTTATTTTGTTCAATTTAGAGGGGAAATGATAGATTTCCATTCAAAGAAGTAGCTTTAGTCTTCACTGACAATTTTTAAATATTATATAGGTATGCTTTTGGTGTGCGGAGGCCTAGTGAACGGACCATACGCTCTCATCACGACTGCTGTATCTGCTGACCTGGTGAGACTTGAAGCTTCATGGGAAGCCCTGTGTTTTATGTAACTGCCATCTATTAAACCTTAGAAACCTCTGTCCTGCTGACATACATTTGTTTTTGCTGCAACAGGGAACACACGAGAGTCTGAGAGGAAACTCCAGAGCACTGTCAACGGTGACGGCCATTATTGATGGGACTGGATCAATAGGTACGTCCAAACTGTCAACATCTTCATGTTCCATCTCACATTTAAAGGTTTCTCTAATCACTGATTGTGATATTAACAGTGGATCATATTTACACTATCATCTGTACTTCCTCTCTTTTGTACAGTCGGTTTCAGCCTCTTTTGCCTCATTGTTTATGTTTTGTGACTCACAAATGCTGCTCCCAACTTGATTTTTAGATGCAACAACAGTTTTCAGCAAAAACAGAAACATTTAAATTAAAAAGGGCAAATGGAACGTATACTATTAGTGTATTTTCAGTATAAGTACACCACAATTAAACGATAAAAAGAAAAGGAAACAAAGCATAAATTAAATGCAGAAATGGCAAACTGATATCATGACATGGTTCGGGAAATAATTGAAATGTTTAATTAAGAAAGGGAAGAGAAAACAGAATATTTAGATATAAAATAATTGTTATTTTTCTATTTTAGGTTCTCCTCTTTGCATTTGTTATTACTTTTATACATTTAACTTTTAGTGTTAAATGTTCAGAGGTGTAAGCATTTTGAAGTCCATGAGGTTGATATTTTGTTTTTTTTTCACTGCTGAACAAAGAGTCAACAAATAGTTTTCCATGTGTTCTCTGCAGGTGCTGCATTGGGTCCTCTGTTGGCTGGTGTGATTTCTCCCACCGGCTGGAACAACGTCTTCTACATGCTCATCTCTGCAGACATCTTAGCCTGCCTGGTGAGAAACACTGCTTATATATTCACTAGGATCTCTTACAGCAAAGCTTTAAATGCTTAAAATAATCTTGTGTCTTTTTATTCTTGATGCTAAGTTTTTCATTATTGAATTGTGTTGTCATGGTGATGGTCCTGGGATGTTCAACTTCACTGTATTCACCTTCAACAAAGCATTTGTTTTTACAATTCTCAGTCTTGATAATTGGAAGACTGATTGGAACACCAAATTCAGTGCATTTGTACATAACATGCAGCAACTTGCAGGTTTTCCTTCATACTGTCAGTGAGTTTTCCTTAAAACCACGTTGCAGATCAACGCCTTGTCCTGTCAGACAGTGCAGGTGTCATGAAAAGTTTGATAAAAAGGCAGAGAGAGAAACGGGTCAGAAACCAACACAGAGACTTCATTTTGTTACGTAACTTAAAGTAAATTGGTCTAAATTTAACAAGACGTAGTCCAAGTTCAAGTTGAAACTATCAAGCTAGCTCGCGTGTGTTGAGCAGAATATCAGAGCAACTCAAATCACACCATGTTGAGAATGTCATATTTTAATACTGCTGAAGGTAAATGAATGAAATTACAATTATTCTCTCCCTTTGTTGTAGCGTCACACCACTATTCCTATATTTAACACAGATACACAGGAGAGTTGAACTTACAGAAAGGTTTTATTGTCATCTGTCACAGTAGGAGCAGCTAATTGTTAGAGTTATATTGTCTTACTATAGTTCAGGCACAGTCTGTTAAATTATAATAATTCTGGCCATTTTATTAGTGTCTATAAATTGCTTTTATTGTAATTCTAGGCCTTGATATGTAGAAATATTTTGTCTTTCACTGCTGTCGATTACCTGAAACCACAGAGCCCTTCCTCCCCATGGTACAGATCCCACTTTAAACCCTGTTTTTGCAACAACATCTCGACTTACGTGTTGTTTTGTTTTTCAGTTTTTGTCCAGACTCGTCTACAAGGAAGCTCAGGGGTGGTGTGGACGCGTCCCCCGAGTCAGAGGGTGAGTTTTATCACCACATTACGTTTACCTCGAGGTAAAGAACTTCATGTTTGCTTTCATTCCAGAAGTTGCTTAAGATTAAAAGCATGTTTTTGAATAGAAAGCATTACAAAAACAACACTCATCTATTAAAGTATGTTTAACACAGCGAGTAAAATAGGCATACATTCGAAGACTATAGCAAAGACATATAGAAAAGACTTCACTTTCCTTCAAAGGTCAAATGAAAAGATTGATGCCAGTCCATGTCGATAATTTAAAGACGGAGCTGCAGTCTGGAGGTTATTAGCTTTGCTTGGCTTAGCTTAGCATAAAGACTTGCAGCAGTGGAAACGCCTAGCCTGGGTCTGCCCAAATTTAAACAAAATTCACATACTAGCACCTGTAAAGTTCACTAATGATTATATCAAATCTTGTTTGTTTGATCTGTACAAAAGCAGGAATACAGATAATTAGTAATTTAACAGGAAGGAAGGTGCTTAAAGTGTTAATTTGCAAGTTGTTTTTAGTGTTTTTCTACTTAGCTAAGCTAACACTCTCCAGGCTCTGGTAATTGATAATTATAATGGTATTGATCTTCTCATCAAACTCTTTTGCAAATCAGCTCATAACCACTCAATAACAGCGTCACAAAGTACAGACTTACTGACATCATCTAAACAAAAATCTATTATAAGCAGCATTTTTGCATGTGTGTCTAATGATGATTCTCTAAACTGTAACTTTTTCTTGCAGGTTCAAGGAAATCTGAAATACTCACACGATCAAACTATAAACCAAACACACTCAGAGGGGAAAACGGTGCTGAAACTGACCTCACTGTTCAGTGGACGGATGGTTGAACGAAAAACAAGTCATCAGTGAACATTCAGGGCACTAAGCTGAAGATTAAAGCCTTTTTATTGTAAATCACAGAGAACTATGTCTATATGGAGACAGAAATGCTTTTTTATGACAAATCTACTCAGTCTGATGGTTTGTTTTAATATTCTTTTATCATTAAAGTGTATATACTGTACATTTTTTAAAATTTGATCTCTTTCTGTGTGCTTAACGGCTGCATCTTCACAATACACACCATTTAGGACAATATTTTACGCAAAAGAGTATTTTAAATCAGATCCAATCATTAGATTAGAATATTGAAGGCTTGGTTCTGTCCATTTTGCAGAAAATAAGATTTTTTATAAGCTGTAAAGTCTAAATATGCATATATAAGGCTCAGTGAGATGGTGAAGTCCACCGCTCTGGAAATGTGATTGTTTTACATCATATCAGTCTATAAAAATGGTAAAAGCAGCTTTTTCCTCACATCAAGGCTTGCAGAGTTAGAAATAATCAAAAAAGCACCCTCTTCCTGTATTTTAATATTATATTGATGCCATTCTGAGGTGGCAAATATTGGTTATTAATAACACAAATGTCCTCATATCTGCTCACAACTTCATTATACCGTGTTTTTCTGGTTATAAATGCTAAAAAATTAGCATATTAAAGTAAGTTATATAGGATTGTTGATCTTTCAATAACTTTCCTATCATGTCTGCATAAACCCTTGAAGAACATTTAACTGACTCACCTGAGTGACAAATAAAATAAAGCCATCACCTTAAAAGATAAATTAACTGAGCTGTGTCACATGCTCTCTACATTCAAGGGTCAACTTTTCGATCGTTTTGACCTCTGAATTCACCAAAGCTACAGCATTGATTTCTTTTTGTAGGTGCTGCAGTTTACCTGACGGGAAATTGATATTCTATACTGATAATGAATGCACATAGCTTTAGCACAACCTGAGGATCTAAAACAACATTTATTCAAGATGATATTTACAGAGAAAATATGCTGAGTTACGTGCAAATTTCAGAGCAAGAAATGTGTCTGTTGTATGGGAGCTTTGATGTTTTTTTTGTTTTTTTCTCCATGATCTTCTTTTAAAAGAAAGAAAAGCTGAACCCACGACATACATGGCCATCCTCTGTTTAATAACAGAAAATGAAAGTTAATGAGGTTCCGTGGAGTTGGAGGTAAAGACAAATAATTCCCTGAGACTCACACAGCACTGCCAACTTTCACTGTCAGAGCTTCAGTTCCATCAGTAAAAATGCCACTTCTCGCTTTACTTCAAAAAGTACTTTCTGTAACTCTGTACAACATAGTTACAGCAGCTGGTTTTATTTGATGGATGAAAACAGAGGTTTGTACCACAGCAAAACATTTTCTTATAATAAAATAAAATATACACTCAAAGTACAAATTAAGCTTTCAAAAGGGGCTTTTAAGCAACCAAACAAACAAAACCAAAGTAGGACTGAAAGGCAGATTTATGAGTATCTCTAGGAAACAGAACAACAACCCACAGCAGGAAATAAAGTACAAAGTAAACAGAAGCCCTGGCTTGGACCTGCAGAGTTCAATACTTCCAGAATAAAGGAAAAGTTTGATGTCATTTTATATTTTCTAATCATGAACAAATCCTATGAAAATACCAAAACCAACAAGAAACAGATTCCACCAACAAGTGTTGTCTGATCCAGCTTGTTGAGCTTCACTGTCTTCTAGAAACTGCTGGGAAACAAGTGCAACAAATGTATATTCATCCACAGCTGAAAGTAGTCTCCAAGAAATGTACACTTTACTCCTGTTGCAGAAATGTTTTTAGGAGGTTACTGGTCATTTTTTAGAGGTGAGCCAAAGACAGTTTGGGCCTTTTTATGGGATTTGTATGCTTATTCTTTTACCTGGCCTTTGAAAACCCAACAGAAAACCTCTCTCTACACTGCTGAGTGACAGGACGTCATCAGTAAAAACACATGCATGAACCACCGTTGCCAAAATTTGAATTATCTTAAATTTTACAGCCAGGTTGAACCATTCAGATTAAAACCACAACTGCAGTAAATGATCCACACAGGAGGCATTTTATTGCATTTCTGTATTTAAAAAAATGCTTCTTTAGACAGTGAGATGGTTAAATTTGAGGGCTGCGCGCTACAACTTGTAACTTCTTTGTAACTTTATGCAGAGATTGGCCAGGTTTGTGCAGCCGTGACAGAAAACAAGGGTAGTTTATATCCTCAGCTATGATTGGTCAGCCATTTTCTGAGTCCATGTATTCTTATTCGAGCGATGGGAGTGTGTATACTGAATTTTACATTTTTTCTCCTAGACAAGCATGATTGGTTGAGTCCACACCATTGCTACAGCACAGAAAGGGCAATTTGCATAAAGTTGAACCTTTTTCAACCTCAAGCTTATAGTTGGAAAAAGTCACATTAAACTGCAGCCTGTTGCACCATCGCTGTTTGTATGTATGAAGAATAGAAGTAAACCATTCTTCACACAGCTATTTCTGCTTGTACAGTGAAACTCCACATTATCATCCGTACAATTCATCCCCTCAGCAAAGCTACAAAGGATGCAGATATTGTAGAAGACATGGCGACAGAGGGACACAGCCTGGAGGAGGCTGTTACGGCTGTTAAACAGTCAACGCTAGAAAACAAAGGACTGTGGGCAACGACATTTGAATGACAACAAGCCACTCCGTCCGTCATCTCAAATTTCAGTTCAGACTTTGTCAGAAATTGTTCAAGACTGTCAAAAATACCTGGGTTATTTAAAAAAAAATTTTTATTAATCATTCCTTTTAGCACTAAAATAGCATTCATCAAGTTATTCCAATATCATCGCTAAAAGAAGGCAAAGAAAAATGCAATCTGATGGGTAAAAAAGGAACCTCCCACTCAGATAAACCCATTTGGAAGAAAAAACAAACTGCTTACCTAAAACTACACAATGTTTTTGTGCATTTTGCAACATTTTTGGTGGATTCATGCTTAGTTTTACCTCCAAATCTGAACGAATAACAAAGTTTTTCACCTATCTTATAGCAATGTCTTACAATCTCAGCATTTACCTGAACAACGTTATCATGACTCGTTATATGATGATGATTAGAACCATGTTGTAAGAACTAAAATGATCAAACTGTCCCTAATAGTTGCAGTGAGTGGGATGTTGTCTCTCTCTCTCTATATATATAAATATATATAAGAGCCTTTCTTCACCAGTTATTAACATGTAAACGATAATTCTACCAAATCCCCATGTTGTGACTGCATATTTATTTAGACAGGCCTGCAGTACGCAACGAAGGATCACCTCAAATTTACCAGTGCAACTAACTAACTAACTAACTAACTAACATAAAAACATACAATAACAGCTACAGTTGGGGTCTTTGTAATGCGCAGAAAGATGGCAAAAGGAACATCTTAGTGAGTCAACATTCAAATAATTGATTTGAGTCTTGGCAGTTAAAGCCACAATCAAATAGGCTTGAACACAAGATTTCCCACCAGTGTTTCTAAACTGAGTTTTTCTGTGTGTTCTTCATCTGTGCAACAGAATAAAGAGTCACATGATCACAAATCAAACAGCTGGAGGCTGTTGGGACTTGCATGAGCGATGAATTGAGTGTTGACAGCAATGTGGTGTGTCGCAGTCCTCTGCTTGTGCTGCTGCTTTGTCTTGTTATGTCCATTTAAGGTTTAGCCTGTAGTTGTAACCCCGTTCACAACAGGGACATTGTGCTACTCTGTTTTCACTGTACATTCCTGTCAGACACAACAATCCTAAAAAGCTTCATATGATACAGTTTGTGTTTCTCAGTGATGGTATGTGGCAGGATTCCATGTGCGATACCAGGACCTGAAAAAGACAGAATTATCCTCTTAGACAAATAAAAGTGACCAAAAAGTAGTAATAGATATATTCTTATATCAAGAATTAGATGGGAAGATCGATACCAGGCTTATGTTTGCCTGAAACAATCCAGTACATGATTCAACTTAAACACAAAATACCGTTTTTGCACATTTTTGACACACGTTTCTGTGCTGTAGAGGTAATGTTGTTATTTTTGAACAGAACTGAATGAACCCCTTTCCCCTGATTTCTGGTCTATAACTTTTATTTTATTTTTTTTTTAACTCATTGTCCATCTTCTTGCTGTTGCTTTATATATATATATCACTCATACAGACATGAGTAATTTTAATTCCCTCTTTGAACTCTGGACACAAAAACAGAATCCTTGTAAAGCTCATGTGTACTGAATAGATCTTGAATGTTAAAAAGTATGTTCACCTATAAAATTATTGGATTTACCTTTGAGAAAATATCAATCCACCACTATTTAAAAAAAAAAAAGTTATTTAACATTAGACATATAAATTCTGTCTATTTTTGTATCTTTATTAATATTTTAGTATATTTAAAAAATATACTAAACAGGGGAAAAAATTGGTAAATAAAAAGTTAAAATTCCATAAAATACAATTTTTTTAAACTTAATTTAAAAAAAATATATTACACTGTAGTCAAGTTCTTGCCACCTTTAATAAAATCAACCTTTTCCCAAAGTTCCCTTAGTATAAAGCTTAGAAAACCTAAAACTGTTTCTTTTTTTCTTCTTTCTTTTAGACTTCACTGATGTATGAAACACACAGAGCTAAAACTGACACTGATCGAAATCAGATGATTCATCTTAAAGATTATTTTTCTGGCATTTTTGCCTTTATTAGTTAGGACAGTGAGAGAGTGAGTCAGGAAAGGGGGGAGAAGAATGGGGAGAGACCTGCAGCCAACTGTCGTGAGCGGGAATCAAACTAACGACTGCTGCGCCAGGGAGCTACAGCCCCTGTTCATGGGTCACCCACTCAACCAGGTGAGCTATAGGGGCGCCCTCAGATGAGTCATCTTGATAAAGTGAAACGTTCTTTTATAACTGCAAGACTTCATGATGTGGTATCTGTAATTAGTATGAAAAAAAAAACCATGTTTAAGTGTATGCTTCTCACCCTGGTGTGCTGTAGGAAGCTGGGTTGACCTGAGACGTTAGAGAGGCCGTGGCTGCGGACAGATTGTTGGGAGAAGCTTCACGACTCACACTGTTTGGGGAGGAATTGGATGAAACTGCAAAGAAAAGGTAAAAACATTATTCAGTTGGTACATAGATACAAAAACCTACATACAGGTATACATACAACACTAACCAAATGTTTTTTGTGTGTGTATTTTTGTGCAATCATGCGGAAACTAGCTGTAAAATGTTGCAAATGCATTATTAATATGAGGGAACTACACACCATTATACCCAGTTTCAGTCACACTGACAGTAACATTGAATGTAGTACAGAACAGTTGTGTAGTACTTGCCTCCACCTGAAGCCAGGGGGCTGTAGGATCTGGATGTTGAGGCCTGAAACAGTGCCAAAATGGATGTTAGGACAGTAAAATATATTTACTCTATAAACACCAATTTCCAGAAATAGCATTTTTGTGGTTTTAACATAAACTGTGTTCAAAGAGAAACTGTGTGTTAATAATTGTCCTTGGTAAAAGCAGCGATGACAGCTGAATGCCTCCTACACTATTTATTTCCGTAGCCTCATGATAGATTTATGTCTCTGGGTCTGTTTTTTGATCATGACATGAATAACTGAGGGATAATTTAGGACGCATTAATCCTTGAGTGTGCAAGATCCTTTACTGAAGTTTGATCACATGTAAAAAAAAAAATGCACAAACCTGCTTTAAAAGTGCATTTTTATTTTTGAAAAATGGAGCTGGAGTCGCAATACGGTTAGCAGTGTTAGCCTGTTACTGTAATTAATGAAGCTACAGCAACACAATGATAAAATATTGTAATGTAGTATATATACAGTAAATGTATTACTTAGCTGTAATAATACAGCCTAAAAACCAGAGACACTTTTCTGTGTGTTTATATTAATATCTGGTTGTCTCCTTGTACACACATACCCCCCTTTCAGTTTAAGGTAGTTGGTTCATTCCAACTCAAGTAGTAACCATGGTAATAGCAGAGCTGCTCAGAAGCAGCGGCTGAATCGTTGCTATCTGTGGTGGGAACAGATGTGTGAAGTATGAAAAACCTGTCTACGCTCACATCATAGAAGCAACATGACTATAAATTTGTAAATACAAAGGGCTGTGGACTTTGGATAAGTTAGCTAACATCACTATTAGCAAAAATTCTGTCATCTTACTGTTATCTAACAGTAATACCAGCTTAATTTGTAAACTTGCGGTAGTGCTGGCTTGCTGCTAGGTTATGGTTTTTGACAGAAAACGAAACAAAACAAAACACTAAAACATTGAAATAAGTACTACAAAACAAAAAATAATGAAAGGAATTGCTTTCTTCTTTTTAGATTTTAGTGTTACAGTGTAAATGTTGTAAACAGTAAATATTTAAAGTGTTAAAAAGACATGTAGGACCTTTAGACTTTGTCTTGAATTAACTGACCGCTATACAATGTAATCTGTGTTGCAAACAACTTTGTATGATGCAGTACAATTTCCTTTGCAGTTCAAATTATATGTATATATATATTTTTTATTTTTCTATTTACTACATACTACAACTTCCCTTACATATCGTTGCAAGTAGTATGCATACAGTTGGGACAGACTACTTTGTCTAGTTCCTGTCTTGCTGAGCGGTATCTAACACATAGGTTGACAGGGTTGGTATAGAGTACTGCACAGTAAAACTAAAAAGTTGGCCACAGACTATACTGTAGCCAGAGGTGCTGCAAAGAAACATAGAGCAAATACTCAGTGGATCCATGTTTGTGAAGAAATAGTACTGCAGGAAAGAAACTGTTATCATAAATAGAGATGGGGCGGGAGCCTCTGTGTGTCAGACTTAGATATTAGTACAAACACACAGACAAGTGCCTTTGGTTTTGAATTTTTTTGAATGGACAATAATCAAAAGACTTTTTGGTAAAATAGAGTTTAACAGATGTAATGTAAAAGAGGTGAATGTGATATATAGCTAACCATTCTGGAGTTGTAGCTGTGAGATTTGACAGGTAAACTCGCCACCGGGCAGTAGATCCTCTTCTCCTTCTGACGGCGATTACAGAACCAAACTCGAACCACCTCTTTCTCCATGGACAGCTGCTCTGAGATCAGGGTTATCTCCTCAGAGTTAGGCTTGGGGTTCTGAAAACCAAAAACATTGATGACTCCCGTCTTTAATTGCAATCAAAAATTTTAAAATACTGAAATTCTGTGAATCTAAAAGATGTATTGCAATATTTAAAACTATTATTTTAAACATTTGAAAGGATCTGAAAGATGCTATAATCATCAGAATGCTACATACGCTGACTTAAATCATTATTTCTCAGTGATGAAGACTTGCTTGTAAGGGAGTTACTTGTATTATGAATGTTTTAGTCCTTTGCATACACAGGAAAAATATTTCATGCTCCAGTGCATCATGTCTAACATTGCTAGACTGTATAATGCTAATCAACTCTTCCTCTCCACATAACAGATTCTGTAACTTAAAGACTCACTGTGAAAGCAGGTTTAATACTACATTAATCCTGAACTTACATCATGGAAACGTTTCTCCAGAGTGAGTTTGATGTTAGTTTCAATGCTTGTCCTCTTTTTTCGTTTGCGTCCATAGCCTTCTATCAGCGGCGGCAGAGAGGTGGAGTTGCTTATCGGGTCAGAAGGTGAGTTTTCTAATATCAAAAACAAATAATACATGAAAATAGATTCATCCTTTTAGCAGGACCCTAATTTTACAGCATAAGTTGCATTGCAATGTTGGTACTGCATTTTGTTATGGTTTCAATACAGAATTTTTAAAAAGTAGTAACCAAAAACATCAATAAGTCTGCTTCCCAGTCAGGTGTGCTCGATCCACTCCCCTGCCGTCTTTACACCAGCGTTGATGATTGACTTGTCCACTTAAATGAAGCCTTTGTGAATTATATTAACTACATCTGTGCTTAAGTTATAAGTCGAATTATATTATTACTCAATGGAGTGACGGAGAAAACTATCAAAACAAGGTCCAAGATGTAATAAAGTAGAATTATTTCTATAGGAGAGCCCTTCCAGTGTGCACCCATAAATCCTGTGTGGTTTCTCCAACATTTACTGTAGTTAATGAAAGAGAGCGTTACTACAAGTCACTCAGTCCACTTCTTAGTCTGAATTTTTGTAAATTTCAGATACAGTAGCCCTCACATTATAGCTGCAACTAACAATTATTTTCATTGCAAAAATAAATAAATAAATAAATCTGTCAATTGTTTTCTTAAATAATGTATGCATTGTTTGGTCTTTAAAATATCAGAAAATCTCAATCAGTGTTTCCCAAAGCTCATTATGATATCCTTAAATATTTGTTTCTCCACAACCTAACGATAGTCTGTTAAATGTCTCAGAGGAGTAAAGAAACCAGAAAATATACAAAACTGGAATCAGGAATCTGGAGTCTATCCCAGCTGACTCAGGGTGAAGGCAGGGGACACCCTGGACAGGTCACCAGTCTATCACAGGGCTACACTTAGAGACAGACAACCAAGCACACTCACATTCACACCTACGGACAATTTAGAATCACCAATTAACCTCAACATGTTTTTGGACTGTGTGGGAGGAAGCTGGAGAACCCGGAGAGAGAACCCACGCTGCACGGGGAGAACATGTAAACTCCACGCAGAAAGATTCCGGTGCCCCCACCGGGACGCGAACCGGCAACCTTCTTGCTGCGAGGCAACAGTTGATTATTAAATATTTAGAGATAAATTTAATAACTACCAACTACACAATTAATCATTGCAATTCATAATACTATTACCCATGACATTGTATTTATTGACATTGACTTTCTGCTAATGAAATGAAACAGTAACAGTCACAGTGTTGTACCTGCATCACTCAGCCATTTCTCAAGCAGAGGTTTGAGCTTGCACATGTTTTTGAAGCTGAGGTTGAGCGCCTCGAAGCGAGAGATTGTGGTCTGGCTGAAATCATTGCCGTACAGTTTTCCCATTGCAAGACCCACATCTCCCTGTGATAAAACACAAACACAGCAGAAACACATAAAATATATGCAAAAATCAAAATAGATGCAAGAGCAGGACAGTTAATTTAGCAGCTTTTTGCAGCTTTCAAGCACATCTCATGGTCATCGTCAGTGGAAGGAGCTGAGGTAGACCTTGAATTACCATTTAAATTAACCTACTGTGTCCAAGATCAAGAATGAACTGATTTAATTAAGTGTTAATGCCATTTTGTCTAGAAAAAATAACCTGACATAAATGTTCGTCATGACGTACCAATCTTTTTGAAAAACCAATTTATTAGTTCACATCTCTTAAAATAATTTAACAATCCAAATAAAAGCTGTATCAAACATGTAATGTGTGTTATTTGTCCTAGATATATTATTAAGATGCACATATGTACAGTTCAAAATCTATAATCCAAAATCTAGTTATTATTAAAGGATATCTTTAATTTATTACAGCCTCCCTCTTATCTTAGCCTATCAGTTATTTTGCTCTGTGCAGAAATTGTTGTTGATGTGGGAAAACAAACACAAAATGATCAGACAAGTTAAAAAAACAAGCCAACAGCGTGGCCACATTACGTAAACCACTTTGGTGATTGCACCTGAAATAGTTAAATAGTCAATAACTGCATAGAAAAACTATGTGAGAAGTACAGTGTAGGGTACAGGTAAAGCAGGAAGTTAAAGTTATCCTTTTAGTATTCATCTTTGTTTTCTGTTTCAAGTAAGTTTAAATAACCTGAGGGTTTATTTAAAAACCTGTCTGATCACCTGACTGTTTGAAATAAGCTGCTGCAGACCTATAAGTTTAAGCTCCAAAATATAAATACAACCTGATGGAGCAACGTTACAAATACAGCATAGAAAAACCGTTCAAGTTCAAAAATAAATGCACATTTTCTGCAGATCATTTGGATACATTTAGCTAACAGTTCTGTTATTATAAGCCACCAACCCAACTAATGTCATCAGGTTTTCATTCACATTTTGCTAAATCATAAGAAAGTACACATTCATGTCAGAACCATGTAAGCTAAATGAGAAACTGCTTTTAAATGGAGCAACAGTGTTCTTAAGGTTCTTCCTCCTAATTACCTGAGTGAAGCCCAGCTTGATGCGTCTTTGTTTAAATGCTTTGGCAAACTGCTCCAGTTCCTCCAGATCGCTGGGTTCTTCCTGTGTTGGTATTGACATGTGTTTGGGCATCTGCAAGTGGGACATGTCCATGTGGGTCTCCATAGAAGGTCCGGCCAAACCAGAGCGACTCATCGCCTGGATCAGAAACATCAACAAAAGGAGTTTCAGTTACCAGATGACATGAGGTTAAAAAGAAACCAAACTCTGTCCTTGAGCATCATAGGTTATTATAGATCCTGTAACATATCAGCAGGATTTAATGTTCAGATTTCTATCTTTCTGCATGTATCCACAGGCATTACAGACTGAAGTACACGTTCAGGAACTCCACTAGAAGACTAAACTAATGAAATATTCGTTGAAGAACTGTTTCTTATAACTGTGATGTTTCCCAAACATCAACCAAATGTTTTTGCTGCCTAAAATGTTCCACACCTACCTTGACCGCAGTCTATTTGGTTACCAAATGTAATGAATATTTTTCCTTCCTCAGAAACTGATCCGATTTTTTAGGTATTTTGACACGTGATTTTTATAGTCATATTTCCTCATTTGTAGCCTTGGTACAGTATACACTGTGCTAATCGACAGTTAGTGGTCTGACATTTACCTGTGGAGTCAGAGCCAGTCCAGGTTGATGTGGAAGAAGACTAGTTTGACTCTGACTAGGAAGGGAAAGCAGGTTCTGCTGCAAAAGAGCTGCAAAGGAAAACAGAGGAAGAAGTCATGGTGTATGTTAAACTGTTGTTTAGCAGGAAATAGTCCCAGCATTTAAAAAAAAATCATGTATTTATCTTCCTGTTGGTTTTAGAATTAAACAAATTAGTTACAGTAGGTTACTTAATTAACCAAAAGGCGTCATTTTAAACTTTTCTTGCAGGCTTGCTGTTTCTTCCTGATTTCAATCTTGATGCTAAGGCAGGCAAACCATGCTCTGATTTCAGCTCCACATTTAACACACAGACCTGTAATGTCAATTTTCCCATCTAACTCAGTCATACATAGATTCCTACAAAATCACCAAACTGTCTGTTTTTCTTTTCAGCTTCTAGACATATGAAACTAATATGATATAGCATGTCAGTTAGTGAGCTCTAGGGGTGCTTGTAGACAGACATTGTTCCCACTGGATGTATGTAGTCTACCTGTTTTCACCTGTTTGAAGTGGATGTGATGGGCTGTTGCTGTGCAAACATGAGCCTTGACCTGCTCATCAAACAATCAGCAAAAACCTCATTCCCCAAAATATTACACTGGTCTTTTAAATAAATCTGCTGCTAAAATATCTGTTAAAGCAAAAATGAAGCTTTAAATATACACTCCTCCCCATCCTTTTACTAAGTTGTAAAATCCTCTGGTTGCAGATGTGTTGATCTGACTTAGTACAAAGTGTTTTGAGACTCCACCTTGGTGACTGGAGGGACTCTGTGAGAGCAGGAAGGGGGAGGGAGCAGACAAGTGAGAAGGTGGCATCAGAACCAGCTGCTGCATGGTGTGGAGGGAGGTGAGCTCCTGGAGCAAAGACAGAAAAAAGACACAAAAGGTAAGGAATCACCAGCACATGGAAGAGATTTCAGGGTCCAGTTTGAAGTGAATGCACTTTGTATGAGCACTCTGCAAGGGTCGAAAATACATTCACATAATGCAAATGTTAAGCTTCTTTATAATTCTGATCCAACATATCAAACAATACATATTATCAAAGTATAAAATATGATGATTTGCTACAGGTTAAAGAGATAGAGATAGAGAAGAAAAGACCAAGAAACGAAACAACATAATCATCCCCTATGTTGCAGGAGTTTCTGAGAAGCTCAGGAGGATTTTCAACAAACACAATATTCTAGTTCATTTCAAGTCCACCAAAACCCTGAGACAGAAGCTGGTCCACCCTAAAGACAAGACCCCAAGACACAAACAAAGCAACTTGGTGTACGCAGTCCAGTGCAGCGAGGAATGCCCAGACCTGTACACTGGGGAGACAAAACAACTGCTCCACAAGCGCATGGCTCAGCACAGAAGAGCCACCTCTTCAGGACGGGACTCAGCAGTCCACCTGCATCTCAAGGACAAAGGACACTCATTCGAAGACAACAACATACAGATTTTGGCCAGGGAGGACAGATGGTTTGAGAGAGGGGTGAAAGAAGCCATCTATGTCGAACTGGAAAGACCATCCCTCAACTGAGGTGGAGGTCTGAGGCATCATCTCTCACCGGTTTACAATTCAGTCCTAAGATCTCTCCCCAGGAAGATGAAACCACATTCACACCCAGCCACAAAAGACCCTAACGAACCCCATTGTGGCAGGGGGAGCACTAACGACTCACATAAGGAGGGGGAGGAGTAACAAACCCCTAAATGAAACGGACACTCAGGTGTTAATGGATCCTTGGGATATAAGTATCTGGATCTCCAGCTAGTCAGTCAGAACTGATGAAGCCTCTTGCATGAGAGGTGAAACATCTTCAACAAACTCAAGCTAGTCCAGTTGCTACGATTAATCTACCAGAAGAACCATGACGTGGATGACTGAGACTCTTCACATACAGGTTAAAACTTCAAAGTTTATATAAAGTAAAAAATATATATATACAGTGATAAAATATCTTGTTTTGTCAAATCATTAAAATAAATTACATTTTGTGGTAGTATGCCATTTTGTCAGTAAAAACATGCAATTAATGATAAATTGTTATTTTAAAATGTAAAATTTTGCCAGATATTATTAAATCATATTTAATATAAGTGAAAATAATCGGCAATTGTTTTCATTACTGAATATAATTGATTTCTTCATGTTCAGATCTTAAAATCAAATTTTCTGTAAGTCTGAAAATGCAAACAATGTAATAATATATTTATTTATTTATTTTTTATTTACTATATCAGTGAAAAACACTGTGATAATTTTAAGGAATTGCTTGACTGAAAAAAGTATTGTGACAACTTCCTGCACATCATAAAGATTTAATAATAGGTGTGCAAGATGGAAAAACGCCATACATGTGAGTGACAATATGCAGGATACTTGTGTTATTTAAAGGGGCATTGCAACAATTTATTACTGCACCTCCATAAAGAGAAACAGACTTTTAATAACATGATTAGAATCAGTGCAGCAGATTGGTGAGATGTTCTGACATTTGGCCCCTGAAACGGATCAAATTCCAAAAAGATTTCCTTTCCAATGACCACCAAGAGACCATGAAGGTCATTTTATGAGACTTCACAAAATTCTCCAGAGTTCTGATCTTACCCCAGTGAGCTGACCTCCATGCACCGGAGAGCTCTGAGTCAGGTGACATGTCTTCAGTGTGGCGACTGAATGAGGCGAGTCGTTGATGTCCTCCGTCTTTATCTAAAACATGGAAAACACAAGCAAACTATCAACTGAGTAGAATAAATAACAAGATAGGATCAGTTTTGCAGAGCAGAGAGGATGGGAAACTTTGTCAGTGTGTACTTTCAGGGTTCAAAGAGTTCACAAGTCTGACAATATGTGCGTGTGCTGCGTACAGAAACAGAGCACACACATGGAGACTCTGTACTCGCTCCAGGACCAGTTTGGTCACTGAACATGATACAAAGACTGATAGACTCTCTCAGTCCCTTTGGGCAAGCCAGTATGCAAATATCCCTCCCCCTCACTCCTCCACTGACTAACCCCTGAAAGCTGTGATACTTCCTGAAAACACGAGCACTGACAGAAATGTTCTGCTGGACCAAAAAGAATATTTGTAGAAGTATCCAAATAGCTGCAAACTATTTGATCTGTTTCTGCTGTGAGGGCATTCATATTGACATCTGTAGGTTGAGCAGGTAGTTTATCCTGAGGGTGTTAGCTGTCTGAAAGTCAGTTGATTGTTATGTCTTAGGTTCAAGTACATTCAGCCCTATTTCCATGGCGCTAAGATACCAATGAGCTTCTTTGTTAAATCTTTCAATTAATTAGAATCTTCTTATTATCAACAAATACTATTAGACAAACAATTAATTGATCCAACTAACAATTAGTGCCACTAAGCATCCTAACTATGAAACTGTTGTTTATTTTCAGTCCCATATAAACTGTCCTGCTACTCACTAAAGCACCAAATGTGGATTAATCCAAAGCGGAAAATAGTGTCCAACAAATTCACTATTTACACCCTGTTAAGTCATTTTTGCTGAAAATGCTATATGATAAATTAAATGATTAACTAATCAATTAGTTTTGCTACCTAAGTCCCCTAAAAAATGTCCAAATGTATAAACCTGAGAGGGAAACGTCGCTTTTGATGCTACATTTCCTCCAACACAAGGCACTTTCCAAGCAGGTAAAGTTCCTTCGATTCCATTTTTACTGCAGTCTCAAGCCCAGCGAGGATTAGGCAAATTAGTCAGCTGACATTTCAAAAAGCTGTTTTACTGTGTCATTTTCACCAGTGGCAATGCAAAACACTGATTAACATTAAAGGCCGCCCTTCTTATTGTGGATCTCAGGCTCTGCTTACATCCACACTAATACGATCTCTTCTTAAAACGCATAACATCTGCCACGTTCATGCCTAGCATCCATACTAGTCCAGGGTTGTTTTTTTTTGGGAATGCTACTGACCATGTTTTAATTTGAAAACTCCAGAGTTGTATTGTTGTCTGGACATTCAGCAGTGGAGATTTTTGAAAATGATGTCACCTGAGTTCACTATTTAATTAGTCAAAACTGTCACTTTCATGCCAGGACTGGTCCCTGATTTGTCACACTCCAACTACGTGACTCATGAAAAGACATTCGCTGTGACTACCAGTGGTTAGTGCAGTAAAGGCACAGAATGAGGTTACAGGCCTGGCTTAACTTGTCTCTGCTAGTAGTTGTTGTGCAGTTAAGGAAATCTCTAGTTTGACGTTTTGCCATTGCTACTCTTCCTTTGTAGTATTTTCTACAGCTATGCAACCAACCCTTTGCTTTACATTTACACCAGCACTTTCCCAGTACATGAATGGTCATGAGATATGCCTTTTCATGTTGGCATGCAGGAAGATTATTTGAGAAATGGAGCTAAAATGTTCATCTGGATGGAAATCGTTTTCCTTTTAAAATGTATTAGTTTGGATGAGCCTTGAATTCCTGCTGGCTGTCTTTTTCTGCATAAATGCTCAGCAAAGCATGGACTTCGTTGTGGGTTCATTTAACTTAGAATTTCTTCTGTAGCTTCGTATTTGTTGCATCAAAGAATAAAATGATCCACAGATGTTGGTTTTTAAAAGCTGCAGTTGTAAGATGTTGGGAAATGTGAGCATATTTGAACAACGCAGGGACATTCAGCCCTGCAGGCCAAATCCAAAAATTCTTGAATCTTTAGAAACTAACATCCACTGAGGAGGACCTTTTTAAGGGGATGAAATGATCTCCCTTGGCGAACTAACCTCTTCAAAATGTTCTCAGCTGCAGAGACGTTATATCCTAAATAGAAAACTATGGGATTCCCTTAGATGGTGGTTTTAGGTCACATGTCCCACCCCTACCTCCAAATGGCTAATCATCTAATTTGTTGAATTTAACAGCCGAACCAGGAAACATCCAGCCAGTTGTCTTTGTAGCACTGATGCAAACATGATGTTATGAAACATGTGAGCGCATGTTTAGTAGAAGTGCATGCTGTGAGGGAAAAGACTTTTTAAACCATATTTTGTGCCAAAGTTATATGCAGTTTTTATGTCATGGTGAGCGTTGACATTGCCCTTACTGTATGACTCTCTCCCTATTCATTGAGATGGGTGCTTGGTCTTGTTAGCCTGAAATAATTACTGGGAGATGTTACCAAGATGGCTGCTGTGAGTTCTGTGGTGAAAATGTGGCTTTTGGCCAAATGTTTTACAACTTGAACAAAGGTTTGTATGACTGATGATTTGCTTTAACTGGTCACAAGCCACAAAGGTTGGACATTATGCCACTGGAGCACCAAATATATATTAATTCACCTTGAGAAGTGTGCCAAAATGCATTATTTGCTCCCCTTTGAGTAATGTTTACTAAGAACTACAATGACAGCTGTTTTAGGAAGTTAATGGAGCTTTTAAATATCAACTGTTTGTCAGGGGACTGTTTATAAAGACCTATTGAGAGTGAGTGCTACATGCAGGGTGGGTAAGCAACACATGCGGGCATGTAGACTGTAACTAATAAAAAGAATTTCCTTTAACATCTAACAGTAAGATCTCTGGTGTAATAATATCCCAGTAGTGCAGTTGAATCTTTGCTTTCTCTTGATGCTCCTGTTCCTGTCTGCTGCTTCTAGTCAGTGAAAAATAGCACTTTCATTTATCTAAAAAGCAAAAATTACTGAAACAAAAGCTACACATATTGATTGAGAGGGGTCATGTAACAGCATGAGTATGAATTAACTTTTATTTTTTTAAAGAAATAACAAATGACGTGATCAATGTTTGTCCTTCAAATGCACCATCGAGTTTCACCCACTGTGCTGGAAACAAACATCACTTTGCATGTGAGCTAACAGGAAATTGTTTCTACAATTAAACAAAGCAATGCACGTCGCCCTGCTGATGACAAAGACCTCCTTTTTGGGAGTGTGAGCGCACAAAGTGATATAGGAGCTCTGGTACTTACTTGTCGATTGAAGTCGATTCCGTTTCGCTCTAAGTGTTAAAAGAGAAAAAGAAATTCAGATTTTTAAAATGTGACATTCAGAACAAATTATATAAAGATTATTGTTAAGATTCTAACCATTCAATGTTAGCTACATATGTATGACTTTACTTTCAGGGTTATATTTTATGCATGTTTTGTCATTATGCAGCTTCAGCTGCATTGGCATGTTTCTTTAATCTAACTGTATTTCAAATTAAATCAAAATATTACTGAAAAATCTATCTGGCATTGAAAAACATTTTAATGATGTGTCTATAAAATACACCATTCAAAACAATTGCATGTTGCTTTAAAAACAATTTTTATAGCATGGTGCTAAGTTAAAATATTAAAAAAGTGCATAAAACAGATAATGGTAAACCACAACATAAATAGCTACATCAACAGAACTACAAACCACAAAAACAAATTCATAGCACAAATAGCATGTTTGAATAATCTGCCATGGGTCTCAGTAATTAGACTCTAAAGGGTTCTCTTGTTTTCATGCAGGTAGATATTTATTTGGGAACAAGAGTTAACTATTATTATCAGTTCAGATTTTGCATACAATGCTGTTTTTTTTTGTTTTTTTTTTTTTTTTAATAATTAAAGTTATTTTTCAAGGTTTAAGTTCTTATAACTAAAGATTTGCTGCTTTTGCTTGTCTTAAATTACAGTAAACTAAATAGTGTTGAGGTTTGACTATTAATCAAACAAAACAAACCATTTTGAAGGCATCACTTTGGTAGTATTTTGATATATATTTAACAGTGATGATCGTGTCTTAGTATTTTCTAAAATACCAAGGCCAACTAAAACAATGAGTTAATAAAGAAACTTGTCACCAAATTAATACATAATAAAAATAGTAATTTTTCTAGTCATTGAAATCGTTAAAGCCTCTATAACCTTATTTTCCGGAAAGATTTACCCAAAAAAGGTCTGCAAATGTGGTCTTTAACAGCTGCAACACTGAGGCCAAAATAAACAACCCTGGGTTCTGTGGTTAAAAGACACTTAAGAGAAGTGCAATTTTAAAATATAAGTTTCCTTATCCTTGTCACCAGGTCAGAGGGAGATTTAAAAACTGAAACACTTCTATTTTTACTCTCATCACATCTGTAAAATAGGGAATATATGACTTTCTTTGAACAGTGATTCAGTGACACTTATGTTACTGTTTTAAAATTCTAATCTGCAACCTACCAAATTTGATTGAAGAGACATGAAGCAGAGCAAATGTTGTATCCAATTTAGTCAAAGTAGTACAGGTGGACTCTGGGCAACTTTCAAAAAATGGCACCAGTTGTGTTTACAGATAAGCCTGATCCCAGTACAGAGAGGTGAAATACATTATTACACACACTTCAGTGACATTTTCAGGAATATTGTTGTGTAGGTGTACTTCAATGTACATAAAGGATCTGAATACTTCCTCTGCTCCTGCTGATTGTTCACACTTGTTCTGTATTCAAAAACGGACTTATGACAAGCCTTTTCTAGAAGACAGATGTTGAGCGTATATGGAGAGGACGGGGAGAGAGCTCGCAGAGGAGGAGAGTACAAAGGTGTGCTGGATAAGCTCACATCATTTGAATGTCAAATTGGCCCTTCTGGACTGTGTGTGTGTCTATGTGTGTGTTTGTGTGTGTGTGTGTGAGAGAGAGAGGCCGTGAGCTGCTGGAGACACACAATGCAAATACACCTATAACCCCTCACCATGTCACCAGCACCCCATCCCCACCTCCCCCCACAGCACAGCCGGCTTCACAACCAAGCTTCCAGTATGGAAATGACCAAGACATGCAAATCAGCAGCTCTGAGTGCAGGAAGCCTGTGTCTGCACACACACACACACACACACACACACACACACACACACACACACACACACTAAAGACGATGGTTACACACCAGTGCAAAAATTTGTCTTTTTGTCTATTACTACCCTAAAATTGTGTCTTAAAACCAAACAAATTGAGATAATCTCTTAAGGCTCAGTTCTCTCATCTTGTGGGTTCGACGTTTTTAAAGAAGTGGTTTCCTGATCCCACACTACATACTAATCGTATGATAGTATGCACTGTAAACTTATCAGAGTACAATGTTGGAATATATGCAATGAACCCACCGCAACAATTCCATTTTGTGTTGACAGGAAATTATACAATATTCTGTATGTGTCAACAAATTCCATAAAGACCTAGCACACTGTTAGTTTCAATCTAATCTCTAAATATTTTCTAACCCTCCCACAGTGAAGTCTGTGGCACCCTGACTCAAAACTACCTCTTCCTAGTAAAAACAGATCTTTAAAAATTATTCCAAAATATACATTTAGACCATTTGTGAAGACTGTAGTTTATAGCAAACATTAACGGAGTGTACTTGTTACTGACTAATTTTTAGCTGAAGATTAGTACCTATTTTATTTTGCTTTTGGTGAGGATTTATGGCAGCAGGGCTGTGCGGGCAGGATTTAGTTGAAATAAACTACAAAGTGAATCTTTATTGTTGGGTTTTTAATAGTTTTTGTACAACAATTAATTTCAATGGCACAGACTGATATGATATATTATTATTGTTTAAGCTTATTATTATTGATTTTTTTAGATCTGCCTTTAGCTGAGTCTTCACTTTCTCAAAGCCCACTTACAGTAGTAAGCAGTATGGAAGAGGGACTTACCTGCTCAACAAGTCCCTGTTTCATTAAAATTCAAAAAAAAAGAAAAAAAAAGATTTAAAAAACATATTTAACCCTTTTACCTTAATTTTCTCCATGGCCTGTTATTTATCAACTTGGTAAAATACACTTGAGAGGTCCACTTACTTTTTTCCATATATTTTAATATTATTAGTTGCGTAGTAGCATGTGAATGTTAGAAGTTTTGTCTATGAAAATATCCCCTTTCTGTCTTAAAATGACTTATAAAACCCCTGCCTCTCTCTCCATTGATCCCCTCCCTACTCACTGCAGCTCCAGCACACCAGCTCACCTACAATTCTGCTCAAACACTGCTGAAGTACTCTATGATGCACAGGTTCTAATACTGGAGTAGTTCAGCTGTGAATGGTCAAACTGGACACTGATTCTGAAGACGAATAATGACAGAGAAAGCCCCACCCTGCATATTGACCACATTAATTCTTTAGATTTCTTACTTAGAAAACCCGGGAAGTCTGAATCTATATTTTTAAAACTGTCATTGGTACAATGCTCATCCATGAGGTTGACTGTTTAGGTCGTTCATGATGTGCTGCCAGTATTTAAAAATCACCGTATGGACATGTTTGAAACTTCAAAAAAAACAAAAATAAAACAAAACAGATTTGTACCTAAGGGGATCTTTAAAGCATGAGACAGAATGTATCAATGCAAATACACACAGGACTCTGGATACAAGCTGAAGTACGTATGTCATCCATTCAAAAAAACGCTGCTGCTGAACACAGTTTCTGGGGGAAAGGTTTGCACAAAGTGAGCAGGTACGGATCTGCCTTCAGTGGATCTCAAAACACACAAGGTCAAAGAGTTTCTTCACACAAATTACCAAAAAAACCTAAACAAAACACATTCTCTGACTTGCATCTAGCGGTAACTCTCCATGCAGATATATTTGCTTTTATTTGTTTAGGTTTGTCTCTGAGATTTCTGTCCACACACCAGTACAAAGGAGGTGAATGCAATTTTGCTTGTGGTGATCTCAGCCTTTAAAAATGACGTTAAAACAATAAATAGCATTTTGTGTGTGTGTGTGTGTGTGTGTGTGTGTGTGTTTGTGTTGGAAAGAAATTGAAAACTGAATGCAGAGCAACCTCATTGAGAATTCATATAAGGAATTTTTTAACATGAAATTCTGTTCACCTCCATTGCACAGGAGGGGAGGCAGAAATCTCATCTAAAAATGTGAAGAAATTGGAATGACATGGACACCTATGTTTTTTAATATAGGTTCAGCAACACTTTAAAATGGAAGACATGACTAATAATGAGCAGCAAGAAAGCTTCTTTTGAATTAAATGAAAAATCAAAGCTGTGGTCATATTCTGACAAAAACGCAGACATGTAGCACTTCTCTCATGCAGCTATTGTCTACAAAAAAGTGCCACATTTTCTATGGCTGGTTCCTGGTTCTGTGCGTTTTCAGCCCCTGGGCAGCAAGTGTTTCTCAGCAAACAGCCTCAGGTGCATCCTGGTGCAGCAACCGACTGCCACAGTATCCAAACACACACACATTTATACACATACATGAACCCACACACACATACAACAGTTTCCTACGAACCAGGAGCAGATCAAAATGCTACTTGTTTCACTTGTATTTGTACACTACTGGTCATTGTTGCTTCAACACAACAGTAAATGTTTCTGCACTAAAGATGATTGAACAGCGACAAAACCGAGAACCAAGAACTCTGTCAATGTAACTAAAATCAAGAATCTAAAAGGCAGGATTAAATATGTTGAAAGATATTTTACTGGCATACTTTGAACACCTATATCCTTTCAAATAACCCAGTTAATAGTATATTTTCCTGAGTTTTTGTACACATTTAAAGTGACACTTAACATGTTTTAGTCCTTAAGAGAAGAACAGGTGTAATGAAAATGTAACTTTCTAGATGTCAAGAAAATGAGCAAACTCTCTCTCCAGAAACAGTGCCAGGATAAACAGAGCAGCTCTCCTCACTATTATCTGTTGAACTAATCTATGTGTTGAGATCATTCGGCCGTGTTTACATGAGGAAGGTGAAACGTCCTTACCTGCCTGTTCAGCTGGAGCGTCCGACTGCTCCACCGTGTCTGCGCTCATCTTAATATCTGTAATGATAAATATAGCTGATTTTCCTACAGGATTGTAACTTTACCAGGACAATGAAGCAGTCAGGCCACCCAGGAAAATGATCTTGAGTTTATTCTAATGCGCCCTCCCCTCCGCACCACCACACAAACTCGACACAGTCCTGCGTGATTCCCACTTGTAATATTCATAAGCAGATTTTCCCATAAAGTGCTGCCGCCACACTCATCTCCATCTCCACCTCACTGCGCGGGAACTTTTATTAACACTCAGCTCATGTGTGCAGCAAGAAATAATAAAGATAATAAGGAGTTACTGCTAAAATAGTGACTCACCTCAGGTAAATCGTCTGTGCTGCTCCAGCTACCTTCTGCTTCCCTGATTATTCAAAAGGACGCAAGTGTTGGGATCCAAAGTTTTGGAAATCCACGGCTGCTCATCAGCATTTTCCTAAGTGGAAAAGCGTTCACCTCTGCAGTACACCCTGCACTGGCTGATAGGCTGATTTGCATAGGCCTCTGTGCGTCCTATCCAGCTTCAGATTGTTTGCATAAAATAACAATGGGGTTACTGCGAATGTACAGCATGTGTGTGTGTGTGTGTGTGTGTGTGTGTGTGTGTGCATGTATGTGTCCACACAAAAAGGCTGAGTAGAGTCATCCTCAGGGTGCTTTGGATAACAAGGTGATGTTTGTATTGTTTCTGCCGGCTGAGATAGCTCAGCGCGTGTCGGCAATGGGAGCATCTTGATAAACCGACTCTTGCTGATTTTCATATATCAGGTCAATACTTCTGACATAAGAGGTCAAAATGGTTAAATAAAGGCGTAAAATTTGGCATATAAATCCAGACGTATTTTTGACTTATTATCTCAGACTCTTTTTGCTATTTGTGATATTTGATTTGTTAAATGTATTTTTCTTTTTCTGGTATAAATGGGCTTCCAGCAGTGACTTCTGACGTCAAAGTTTTGTTTATTAGTTACTGATGAAGATAAAGCAATAAGAAAACATGTTCAATTAACATTGAAAGGATCTTAAGATAAAAGTATACATAGTAAAGTAAAGGCGCTGCATTTGTGGCACTATGTTGTAATCTTAACAAAGCACACACCTTGAACAGAAAATTCTTTGAAGGGTAACAATAATCTATCTAAAAAGTTTTTAAAAAATCCCTGCATGGGTTTCCCAGAGCTCAAGGTGATTTTTTAGGTTGCTTACTTTATTTGAACAATAGTTAACAACCCAGAGATATTGTAACTTATATTGATTGTGAATTTATTTTAGGCATTGCATTCCCTCATGTAAAAGACAGCAGAGACATGATGTACAGCATGAACCCAAGATTTTGAATTTAAAAATTAAATGCCAATCAAAATTGTTGCAGAAAAGTTTAGCAGACTTTTAATCCACTCTCAGCTTAAACATTCAACAAAACATTGGTGAGAGATGTATTAATATCATTCACGTATGTAAAAATAGCAGTACCACAATTTACCATACAATACAATACAGTGGTAAAAGTCTTCAATAATTATAATCAGAAAAAAATTACTTAAAGCATAGAAATACAAAACTACAAAATGGGCTCTGTCAGTCTTACATTTTATAGATATTATTCTTTTACTTTAATATTGATGGACCAACACAAGTTGCATATCTTGTAGCTTGATGTAGCAAAACTATATTTACTTATTTTAAATACTGCTACATGGTTTATTTTACTGCTTAGCGACATTAAATTCTCATTATAGGCTTTTAAAATTACACACATTCCTTTAAACTGAAAAAACCATGTTAAATGCAGCATTTTCTTGTGTTTGAGTAAATCCAAATACTCACACTCTGTGCTGTTGTATACCTGTCTGTAATTCCCCTCTGCCATTCTGTCGTTGGTCCGCGAGGTGGCGCTGAAGCTCCTCAACCTTTCTGACAAACGCGAAACACTAAAATAAGCAGAAGAAGAAACGGAGCCATTTGATTGGTTATTGCTAGGGGACAGACAGCCTCAGAGCAACCGCTCCGCTACATCCTCAATTTAGGGCAGAAAGCAGCCGTTTAACGTCCCTGCTGGGGCTTAGCGCAAATTCTGCCTCGTCGCAGCTGAACTGAGCAGCATTTGAGCGTTTTACCGGGAGCTGAACTGTGGAAACAGTATAATATGATGTAGCTCTTTTGCTGCGGTCTGTTTATCAGGTGTGACAGACGAAGCCGAGTCTCTGGGGGAGGTGAGTGAGCCACCCTGCTAATGCCAGCAAGCTAGCTGGCCTCACAGCTCCACATTAATATTTTCTGTGTTTAATTCGGGCTACTCTCCCTTATCCCAGCCATGCATGCTGATACACACAGCTGCTCTTCCGACGAACGATAGTTCATGTCATGCTTGTTGTCGGACAGGTTGATGGTCTGTGTCTGTTGATGCTGGGCCTCTCAGGTTGGCTGGCAGTTTGGCACTGACTAACGTTGATGGCAGCACCTTGTGGCAGAGAAAACTCTGTTTATTATTACTTATGTACAACTTCAGCACTTGTATTGAACGACCACTTAAAATAGGGTTAGGGTTTATACCGTAAAGTATGACAGCTCCACATTGCTTACATCCACATCATTATGCTGCAGTGTAAAGCTGCAAGTAATTATTAGTTTAATCAGCGATTGAGCTGCTCAGTGTTACCCTCTTTAAATCTGTTGTATGTGGAAAAATATTATTAAAAGCTGTTATCACAATTTTGCAGAACCCAGAATTCAGTTTTCCAAGGACTGCACAATATTGGCGAAAACAAACATTGCATTTATTTTTCTACGAAGTATTGTATAATATGAAAACAAAATGTTTTTAGCAGATGACTCGAACAGCTATTTGTAAAGAATTACTCATTATATAATGATTGTTGTAGGAAAGTGTATCAGTTTTTAACTTTACTCTGACGGTGTCACACTGGCAGGGGCGCCCAAAGGAGTTTTTTTTGCCTTGGATAGCATTCAGATCTGGCTTTACACTTATCGTGCACAAATTTGAATTGTTAAACAAATTATTTTTGTTGCCTTATGTAGTGACCGACTGCAAGACACTGTTAACAGAGTGCCCGTTATTGGGCAACATCATCTTGTCTGTAGCTGAAGTGTTTATACAACTAACATTGCATTACTTTCTGTGACCACGTCATCCTTTTCAGTGCAGTTAATCGATTTATCAAAATAGCTGCCAAGTAATTTTGTGTTGATTGATTGATCAATTATTGGACCTTTTATTTAAATGGAATTACAACAACAATCCCTCCATACATGTTTGTGATGATGCATGTCTCACTTGAGTAAGCTGCATGTTAGAGTACAAATGGGTACAAAAGCTGTGTGAATCCTGGAATGCCTGCACGTAACACACAATTAAAGATGGTTTCTTCAACTTTTCTTTTTAGACCCCCTGTTTGATTTATCCCTGAGCTCAAGACCTTCAAACTGGCTGAAATGGATGAACAAAGTGTTGAGGTATGTATCACACATACTATACCAGAATGCTTTACAATTACTACATTATTGCAGTATACACTATTTTATCTCTTTACACTTGTGAAGTACAACAGCACAATCATTACTTCCGCTGCTTACTTTTGTGAAACTGTGATGTTTTTATTCACACTATGTCTGACTGATGTGGTGAGTTCTGCTGCTGCAGTTAGTGTAAAACTCTTTGTTTGTCCCTGTGCAGAGCATCGCCGAGGTGTTTCGCTGCTTCATCTGCATGGAGAAACTGAGGGATGCTCGTCTCTGCCCACATTGCTCCAAACTCTGCTGCTTCAGCTGCATACGAGTAAGTCTGTTTAGAACAAGCATTGACCAGAAATGTTCTCTTCACAGCACCGCCCTGAATCATGCTAATGGCAGTAAATTCTGGATGTAATTATGTATATATTTGAATATCTGCACTTCTAGTGAAGCAGGCAAACATAGGCTTCATTTTGGGGGGTTTAAGGAAAGGTGTATGTGCACTTAAGGGCAGCAAGAGGAATTAGATCTATTAGTCTCTGCCTACATTTACACTTGTTCGAACCAGTTTGTTGTTAAGATAAGAGTGCACTTAATTCAGCTGTTTCTTAAATTCACACACATTTGACAATGTTAGCGTGTTTGCACTGGTTGTGTTTCAACACTGTATTTGAGCTGGAATTTGTTGTTTGACAGCGATGGTTGACAGAGCAGAGAGCCCAGTGTCCACACTGTCGGTAAGTTCCTGCCAACCTGCCATCCTCCATACTGCCTCACATATCACATTACATTCAGGCCATGTCCACTCATACATGGTATTTTTTAAAAAAACATAGCCTTTTGTGTGTTTTGACCTTTTGTCCAGACAAACACAGTTTTAGTTGTTGAAAAAGTCACTCCAGGGTGAAGGTAATGAATTACTCCATCAGCAGTTTTTACTCTGGCTTGTCATTTCTTGTCTGGGCTGTTACCTCCGTGGTTGACATAAAGCAATTTATTTATTTATTTTTTGCAATAGCTGGTTGTGGCCAAAACAGAACTTTTTGGTTTACACATATGCAGTTACATTTCCACACACTAATAGAACACCAGAAGGTTCAAAATTAGTCCACATATATGATTCCCTTATTTCCTGATGATTAAGAAATACCTGTGCACAAGTGGGCTTTGCCTCAGTTTCATCTTTCTGCAATACTTTATTGCCATTTCAGCATGTTTGGTATAAATTTGCTTTGAGTTTACAACCTCAGGACACAATATCACCACAGTGATGACATACAACAACTGATAAAAACATAACATGACCTGAGTCAAACAATAAAAAGGAAAGATTAATAAAAACAGCTTTTCCATTGGAATGCTTTCAAAACCATTTAAAACTGTGTCGTGTACCAGTGTGTTCCATTACTGTGTTCTATGGGCGATAATAACACCAGTGAAGGAAGCAAACAGCCGCTGGTTTCAGTTTCACTAAGGTGGCTTTACTAAGGTGGATTTATGTTGTAAGGTGTGTGCAAAGTAGTGAAATTCTTGTGCATACTTCTACATGCAGAGCTCCGCTTCAGCTAAGGGAGCTGGTCAACTGTCGCTGGGCAGAAGAGGTCACCCAGCAGCTGGATACCCTGCAGCTCTGCAGCCTCACCAAGCATGAGGACAACGACAAGGACAAGTGAGCAACTGCTGAAACTTTCAATTCTTATCTCGTTCTCCAGTTGTGTGTGTGTGTTTTTTTTTTTTTTTTTTTTAAAGCTTTTCTAGTGATTTTTAAATTTGACTTCCTGGGAATATATAATTCTCTTTGCAGGATTTCTCTCCATAAACACAAACTGCAGAAAATTAATTTAGTAAATTATGTTTATTCTATTATGAGGATGTCTATTTGTTTCATATTTGGTAGGCTATGTGACAGTAGAACAACCTTACTTTAAAACATACAGCACCTTTGAGGCCTTTAAACACTTGTAATCATGTGATTTTTTTTCCACCAGAGATGTTATACGGTAGAGACTCAGCACTAAAATAATACTGAATAGAAACTGACTACAGAATCCCATAACGCCAAAGATAGTGGTTTTATGACACTTCAAAAGGCCAATCATCTGCTTTATAACAGCCGAAATGTAAAACATCCAGCCTATCATGTTGTTGCATTAACCGTTGCACATCAATAGTGTAAGATAACTTGTGGGGAAAAACGTTTTTTTTATATCTGATTTTGGGAAAAAGTCATTGAACTTTTAAAACACTTGTCATAAGATTTGACTGTTGAGTCTACACATGCTGTTTGAAGCACCTTGGAAATCGCAGTTATGCCTCTCTCCTCATTCATGTAGATTGTTAGCCCGAAATAACTGCCTGGAGGCGTTACAAAGAAGGCTGCCAAGTGGCGAGACTCGCTCTAGAGGGACTTTGCTTCTGCTTAAAATAAAAATGTCCCCACAGCTTTAATGGAAGTCAGGACTCATACTGAGAGCGCTCACCGTGATGCAAATGAGTTCACTGTATGAGCATGGAATCTGTGTTTAACAGCTGTCCTATTTGGCTTTTTGAGAAAAAAAAAAAAAAAAATCCTGTCCCAGAGCTTTGCTACCTGCGTGTAAAATGAACACGACTTCTCTCTGTATTTGAAGATGCATGTATTTTCTGTGATACTTAAATTACATAAAGGAAGACTTAATGCAAACTGAACACCAGTTCTGCTGTTTTTGCAAAACATAAAAAAGGTTTCTAGAAAAGGTGTTTCTTTCTGTCTGACATGTGGTGGGATTTTTCCTCTGCAGATGTGAGAACCACCATGAGAAGCTGAGTGTTTTCTGTTGGACCTGCAAAAAATGCATCTGCCACCAGTGTGCTCTGTGGGGAGGCATGGTAACATTTTCACATCTTTTATTTTTATGTTAAGCATAGAGGCACCCATACTAATCACCCACAGTTCTCCATAAAGGAAAAGAAAGGCTGCATCTAATGATTAATTTACTTATTGGTTAGTCTGCGGATTTTTTGTTTTTTTATTTTAATAGTTCTGTTTAAAACTGTCAGAAATGGTTAAAAATGCCTATGACAACTTCCTAATACCTGATGTGATGTGATTATTCTACCTAACAGTCAAAATCTCCAAAATATTCATTTTAAATTTATATAAAATGGAAGAAAGCAGTGAATGTTCACGTATGAGTAGCTGGAACCTGAGAGTGACTTTGTTGTTTCCAGCATGGAGGCCACACCTTCAAGCCTCTGGTGGAGATTTACGAGCAGCACGTGACCAAGGTGAAGGAGGAGGTTGCCAAGCTGCGCCGCCGCCTCATGGAGCTCATCAGTCTGGTGCAAGAAGTGGTGAGTATGACTTGTTCCTTTTTTGTACATAAAACTCCAGAAAAAACCAAATGAATGGCTGTGACATTTATTTAGCACATTCACTCTAGAGAGAATGAAACCTTTCTGTTTGGACACGGTAGACTTCCCTCCTCACACAAAGGGCTTCATGCAAGAACATTTTTCTATACTTTCACTAAATCTCACTTTTTCTGAGACCTTGTTGAGGCTCTTTCATCAAGATTCTTTTACTGCTCTTTTTTTTTTGACTTGATTGGTGTAATTTGCTCATGTGTATTCATGAGATGTGGTCATGAGCATAATTGCTGCCCACATATTTAACACCCTTTTTGTTTGCAAGTGTCATTCAGAAACAGTAAAAAAACAACAGTTTTACATAGTGGAGTTTTAAATCCTACTGTTTGAAATCATTAGGTAACTAATTTAACAGTGTTAGTAGTGCTATTAGGGCACCTGGAACTATTTTAAACTGAAATGTCAGTGCAGGTTTTAAGTCTGCAGGTCTTGAAGGTCTCATGGAAAGCAGCATTGTGCGATCCTGAACTTTCAGTCGAGGATGAAATGTCATACAAATGATTTTTTTTTTGGTCATTTTATGCCACTTAGTTTTAAATTATTGGCTTTAGCACCTTTTTGTTGGCACCTTATTGCGACAGATCACCTCCTCCATGGTTTTGGGCTCTCCTTTTTTATTTGACTTAAAACTGAAGTGTGCTCACAGATAGTGCTGGGCCTGGAATGTTTGACTTTGCATAAAATCCTGGACGTTGATGTCAGTAAACGCTCATCCAAAGGCAGCTGGTCAAATATTAGAAGTTAAACACCTCGAGAAACGGTTGGTATCAAAGAACCGCTGCAGAAGCAGGGGGTGTAAATGATGGAAAACGATATGGAAATAGTCATTAAAATGTGACCATTTTGTTCTTTTCGCCCAGTTTTTCAGTTTCAATGGAAATGATTCAGATGATTATGCAAAATGATCGGGCTCAGCTCAGATAATTACATTCAGATGATTATGTAAGAACTGTGACAGGCCTAAGTATTGTTACAGAAATAGAGGAAGTAGTTTGACAAGTTGGAGGCAGAAACAGATTTTTCTCTTCCAGCTAATGAGCTGCCTCCTCTCTGTACATTTACTAACAATGATGCTGACATGGTAAACAGAATGTTTATTTTGCATTTAGATATTTCATTTGTTTTTTTTGTTTGTTTTTTTTTCTTCTTTAGTCTATACCTGTATCAAATAAATCCATTTCGATGAAAGCATGATAATACTTGATTAAAGCAAGTGTTTTTTGGCAGATTTCACAGATCTAAACTGCAATGTGTTTGTCCTTGAAAGGCAATTTTAAGTGTGTGAAAAAATTACTGCATGTCCACATTAAATCACCAAAATCTGTTTGGAGGATTTGTTCTTGGATCTTGTCTTATATCTCCTTATCTTTTAGGCTGTTTTTTCTTGAATTTCTTCAGTATAAGAATGTACCAAAGAGTAACAGTTGTACCAGCTTCCAAATATAAAACTAAAATATGTCACGGACCATGTAGTTTTACTGGATTAGACCTTGCAGCATTTCTGTAACACTTCTGTGACTATAACTGTTCACGTCTGAACAAAAACCAATGCAAGGCTGAATGCAGCAAGTGATGCTTTTGAAGGCAAAAATGTAGCAGATTAAACTTTTAAATTAACATGTCTTGTGAAGAAAGGAATTTTTCAAAAAAATGTCTTATTGTTGGATGTGGAAGAGAAAAAACTCCAGAGAATAACCACAGTGATCAGCCAGATCCACTTTAAAGTTTCAGGTCAATGTCGGCTGCTTACAACATGAAAGCATTTTATTCATAACTACCATGGTCATTATTTATGTAATTCAACAACCACTTTACTTCACAACATAAAATTATCTAAGTATTAAGTCATTGTGTAGGTGTTACATTAATTACATTTATTTAAGATTTTGTAGTTGGTTAATGTAAGGTGGATGTACGGTAGTATTGGTGTCCACCAGATGGCACTAACATCTCAATATTTTAGGTTGTTGGTTAAGTTCAACTGCTGAAATGGAACTTGTTAGTCAGCCTGTGTGTGTGTTTGTGTGTGTTTTCTGTGTCAGGAGAGGAACGTTGAGGCCGTCAGGGGAGCGAAGGATGAGAGAGTCAGAGAGATCCGAAATGCTGTGGAAATGATGATCGCTCGTCTGGACAACCAGCTCAAGAACAAACTCATCACTCTCATGGGTAGGACTCCTGCACTCATCACTGTCACAAGGCAGACGTGCTGATTCTGGGTTCATGAGACACTCCTGGGAGTTGTGATGTGCTTTTTTTGAAGGGGGGATTTTTTTTTATCAGTATTTTTATGTTGGCTACATTTATATTTATCAACAGTTCATATCCTCAGTTTAGTTATTTAGACAACCTGAAATGGGAGAAGCACAGTTGTTTTTAGATTCAGAGATTTTATCTGAACAACGTCTGACCTTAGTCTTAGTTTAAATTCATCCTTTGCCTCTCTCGGACACATGACCCACATGACCCATCTTTTCAGACACGATTTTTTGTCTGTAAGAACATTGGCTAATCTCATGTTAAAACCAGATCTAATCTAGCAGGATGAGCCAAAAACATTTCTGTAACACAATAAAAACAGTTTAAGTTTGAATTGAATGACCTCAGGTTAACTTGGAGGCTTCAACGGCACAAGAATAAATACACAGCAAGACTGATTGAGATCAAAGTAATACATTTGTCCAGACAGTGTTGTCTTTCATACTTAAAAGGAAAATAAATTGATTTATTAAAGCAGGTTACACTGTGAATGAGACAGTTTTACCTAAGTTACATATGACATCGTTAAACATTTAGTTTTCCTCCACAGCATGTTAATGAACAGAAATTAAGAGTAGTGTGCAACAAAGTTCTCCTCACAAGAAATGATGAAATTGTTATAAAATTTCTTCAGAATGGCAGCAAGGGTTTGGGTCACCCTCACACTTACTGTGGTCAATATTCAACAACTAAATAAATTCAGCTGTGTGCGTGTCTGTATATAACAAAATACGCTTCATTGTATCAGGTTGAAGTTGCACCAGGGTTACACATTCCATGTCTGAAAAGGGCTCCTGTTGTTGCAAGACGTCATGAATGGCGCTAAAATGTGTCTAAAGGTCGGGACCTTCACCTAACAAAATATGCAGACACCCTGCTGAAAGCAGTGAGAGCCACCCTTTTTATAGCTACGGGTAATATACATATGAAATATTTATCTGGACTGAGTGGAAGCATGCACTCAGCACCCACATACACAACCTGTACACCCGCCCACTCACACTCACCAGCTTCCATCAGGGCTGACATTCAGCACAAGTACGCTGAAAATAGAAATGCGTTCCTCCCCACCAGGCCAGAAGACGTCCTTGACCCAGGAGACGGAGCTGCTGGAGTCTCTGCTGCAGGAGGTGGAGCATCAGGTTGGTAGTCTACAGCAGATCAAAGCCTCCATTCATTTAGCTCTTCTGCATATTGCTGTGAGCTGTGCTACATTAAAGCTCAGCCAGCTCTAAAATACCCACATACAGTACAACAACACATACTGTGCCATTGATTCAGCACCATGGTGTTCTTTTAAGCCACAGTTTGTTGTCTTGTGGTGCTTTATTGTGTTACATTATAAGGTGAATCCCACAATCAGACTAATTATCAGATTACTCAATTTAGAAGCTACATTTTTGCTGAAACTGGTTTTGTGGAACTGTTTTTTCCCCCTTGTTAATGTGTCCTTATGGTGGTTTATAATGCTGGAAGACATATGAGTGAAATAGCAGTCAACACCATGACTGAGTTTTATATGTAACAAAAAGGAATCAATCCTGCCAACTTGCATAGTGGGACTTTCTTTATCTCTTTACTGCTTCAGGATCAGTGTCCAGATCAAACATGTATAGCTGAATTATTCCATTTAGACTAGCTATAAATGATTTGAACAGAGTTGTAGGTGAGCTGGTGTGCTCGAGCAGTGGAGGGGTGGCCAGAGAACGAGAGAGGGACCTAATAGGTCTGCACATTCTAGATGAAATAACAATGTAGAGGGGCATCTAAGGCATTTTAAAGCAGGGGGCAATTATTTTAATTGAAAAACCTGGTAAATATGTAACTTTGATACACAGAGATTATTTTTCTAGGACTTCAATCTGTGCCTGGAGCTGCACTTTAAAACCACATGACTGCACTTTGGAGGACAAAAGAACAAAAAGCTAACAAATTACTTACTTATGATGTTGGACATATTTTTGTTTCGCTTGTGTGAAATCCAGGGTGCAGGGCTGGTAGTGTACAGTCAGAAGTAACTGTACAGTATATCTGCAAGCTGTAAAACCAAAAACAACAGTGTGATTGCTGTATCGCTGATAATTCACTGTAAACACCTCCTTTTATGTTGTATGCTTGTTTAAGTCATTATTGATTACTGGAGTTCTGAGATTTATTTCATGTTGTAAAACAAATCAGGCCAAAAGCAATGCAATATTTGTAATATTTTGGTTTTTAGCAAGAGGTGTGACTACAGTAGTGAATCTTTAATAGAACAGAATAATTTGCTCTTTTTAAGGGACATATCCTAACCTATAAATTGATTATTATGAGAATAGAGTGGTGTGATCTATCAACACCTGCGATATTAAGTGAATACGCAGAAAATGCTTAAATAGAAATCCATAGGCAGTTTGAAAGGACCAACAAAATTTACTGACAACCAGTGAAATTCCAAACAACAACGCAACACCAACTGCTTCCTTCGTACTGATCTAAGTACTAGTGCTGCTATCCTACTGGGATGCTAAGCTGCAGTCGTAGTAACACAGTGAGTTCATTCATTGCATATAAAGCAGCAGACTAAAATTGCTACACGTCTAAGATACACTAAACTGTTTTTGACAGAAACTCTATAGATTATTTTATCCAGGCCAAAAACAACTTGGCATCATTGATTGTTTAGCTGCATTTTGGCATCCAGCGTGACTACATTACTGATTACTTGGCTTTTTGTTTTTGTTGAACAGCTTCACTCGTGCAGTAAAAGTGAACTGATCTCTAAGAGCCCAGAGATCCTGCTCATGTTCCAGCAGGTCCACCGGAAACCCATGCAGTCCTTCGTCACCACGCCGGTACCTCCAGACTTCACCAGGTAGTCTGCTTGGCTGCAGGACAGGACAAGTCTAATAGCAAAATACCACATGCATATAAAAGATTTTTATCTTTAATAATAAATGCAATTATCTGTAATGTTTTCGATCAATCCATTAATCATTATTATGACTCATAATATAAAAGGGAATATCCTGACAGTGACAGTAAAGTAAAGCCTTAATCAATGTGTTTTTATCTGCATTCATCCTTCCTGTTTGTGCTTTCAGTGAGCTGGTTCCTGCCTACGACTCCAGCACTTTTGTTCTAGTCAACTTCAGGTAAATCCTCTTTTAGACTTCATTTCTTAAACATCTTATTGACCTCTGCTATTGACATTTTCGTCAATTGTTTTCAACTTTTCCATCTTTAAACAGCATCCTTAAATGCAGTTGATATTGCCCGATATAGAAATTTAAAGTGCTGTTTTTGTACAGGTTTTGTTTGCTTTTCAGGCCGAGCAGAGAACTGTACAATGATAAATTAAATAACCGCAAATGCCTTGTGTTCTTTTACTGGCTACCTAACATAACATGATCCCACATCACAAAATTAATGTGCCACAGCCACACAAACACAAGAGATGAGTTGTGTAGATCAACTATAAAAACAATTAACATGCTAACTTTAAATTACAAATTGCACTTGAGGGAATGAAATTGGGTTATGGGTAAAGAATCTTTTTCTGCTGATAGCATAGTTTTAAATAAAGACAAAGATTCTACATAAGTAAATCTGTAATTTAGAAGCTTTTCATGCTGTTTGAACATTTTATTTATTGTGGTCTAATGTAATGTTCTAATAAAATGCTTCTTCTGCACAATGTCACATCTCTTTTATGCCACACAGTTCCCAGAAGCAGCTTTGTTATGGTGGTAGAAGTTCCATCAACGCAAACATTTAAATACTTTGTTTATTAAAAGGAGTCTGATTAAAAGTAGACCACCGTGAGGAAGAACAGCAGAGAACACAAAGTCCAGTGGTTGTGGACAATGAGGATAAGGGGCTCTCTGAAGCAGGTCGACTCACTATCAAATCTGTTTCAAGAGCTTTTTAAACTTTGAAAGTTGACACGTGTTAAACTTGGAGTGCTTCAGCAGCTCTCTGAAGTGCAATGCATCATAAAAAAGAAAAAAGTAAAGAGCAGTATTTATAGGCTGTACTGAGCTGCTGTTATCGCTTAATTGGAAATGACAAATGAAACCCTTCAAAAAGAAAAAGCCTTTCGTAGCATCCCGATGTTGTTACAGCAGCCCAGCAAACATTTTGACAGTGAAATGATGTGGAAACAATGCAGACCTAGACAGTAAAAAATAATGCTGAAATGAAAACTGAACAGACATCAGTCAGATGCAACCTGCACGTCACTTCAACCCATTTCATGCAAGAGGTTGTGCTATAGACAAACGCCTCAGCTGATGAGATGTTTGTGTAAAGGTTTAACATATTTGTGTTTCTGTTTTTTGTAGTACATTAAGACAGCGAGCTGACCCAGTCTACAGCCCTCCTCTACAGATATCTGGCCTCTGCTGGAGACTCAAAGTCTATCCAGTGAGTTTGACACAGTTTTCCTCTCTGCTGATATTTTTCTTCAAACCTGGCTACACGTTCTAATATTAGTGATTAGTTACTGAAGTTGTCAAAAGAAAATCACTGGAAAACCAGTGCATCTGTCTCTACGTTAATAACTCTTAATATGCATAATGTGTTTCCTCAGGATGGTAATGGTGTTGTCCGTGGAAACTATCTGTCTGTGTTCCTGGAACTGTCTGCTGGACTTCCTGAAACATCAAAGTATGAATTATTTCTTTAATAAATCCCCCATTTTTCCACAAACTTCTTTCAGTAAATCTCTCCTTCATGCTCCACTCTCTGACCTTCAAGTCTTACTTTTGTACATGAAGCTCTTTCTAAACGTCTTGTTTCCTCACATTTATGCATGGGGTTAAATTATCTTATGTAAAAGATTTTATATGCAGGCACAATGATAACTATTCATGATGATACACATATAAATAATTCATTTATAAAGGCTACAGTGGTCATTATTGAACTGGCAAGACTGCTTTCAAATGATTGTAAGTCTGAGCACATCAAAAGTACTCAGGGAGGCTAGCAGCACAAAAACTAAAGTCAGATTAATGATATGTTTGAAAAATCAGCTTTGTATTAAGAAAGTCATCAAAAGTTATTTCATCCTGAGTTTAAAAAACAAAACAAAACATGAATTTAAATGTTTTCACCTTGTTTATTTTTCTTGGTACCGAAAGGGATCATTGTGTTTTGTTGGTATTCAAAGTGCTCCCTTGCTGTTTGTATTCTTAATTCCAATTGACACAGAAAGGTTGCAGACTCTTGGCAACTTTACAGGAAGAACTGCAGCCAATTCTGTAATTTTGGTCCAAATACCTCTCAAAATCAAGAGATTCTGTTTGGACTGATCATCACTGCTGCACAGCAGAATCTCTGAAGACCAGCACTATAAAAGTCTGTATTTTAGTTTGATATGTTGCCAAAGTTAGTCTTTTTAAGCTTAAAAACAAACCACATGTAGCAAACTGTGTTAAATGCCCAAATATCAAGCACATATTGTCATTTAGTTCTTTAAAAATAATGACATCTGAAACTCCTGAGTAACTTCTACTTCTTGCATGTATTTCCTTGTGTGCTGATGTTATCTTGGATCTGTGCAGGTATGAGTACCGTGTGGAGATGGTCCATCAGGCCTCCAGTGACCCAACCAAGAACATCATTAGAGAGTTTGCGTCTGACTTTGAGGTTGGTGAGTGTTGGGGCTACAACCGCTTCTTCAGACTGGACCTTCTGGCCAGCGAGGGCTACCTGAACATGCAGACGGACACACTGGTCCTCCGGTGAGCATCCACACAAACACCATCATCATTCTGTAAAGCATGTTGGCCTGCATCTTTCTGATATTATGGAGTCATAGAGTAACAGAGTGGTGTTCTTGTGTGTGCTGCACAGCTACCAGGTTCGCTCACCTACCTTCTTCCAGAAGTGCAGAGATCAGTACTGGTACATCAGCCAGCTGGAGTCGGCCCAGAGCGGCTACATCCAGCAGATCAACAACCTCAAAGAGGTGCTCTGTCTGTGTGGTGTGTGTGTGTGTGTGTGTGTGTCTGTTTCTGGGTTTGTGTGTTTTATGCCCGTTAAATCTATCCAAGTTGTTAGACTGTCCAAGTGAGAACTGCTTTGTGAAGTGAGGGTACCTGAATTCAATGTCACGTCTTCACAAGCTAATCAATCATTACTTTAGATTGAAGCAGAGATTCCAAAGTTTCCAAAGATACCAAATATGTAAGGTTCCACTTTAAGGAAATTTATATAAAATAATGCAGCGTTGTTTGAATTTTTCTGTCAGTGTGAGCATTAGAGATTTTTCATTATTGTGTAAAAGCTTGAACATGATAATAGAAACTGTTTATGATTCTGTCAGATAGCAGGGAATAAGATTTTAACAATCCTAAAGCTGTTAAGGTGGGAAAGAATGGTAACTGGATGTGTGTCTGTTTATTTTGAAAATTTATGTCAACGTTTATATTTTTGATTCAGAGGTTGGCCATTGAGCTGTTCCGCCGTCAGACGTCTCGCAGCTCCTCGCCCCCCGACCTGAGGCTCGCTACCGGAACCACAACCTCTGAAAGAGACCCTCGCTCAGTGAAGAGTGACGACGACCTCCAGACCACTTTAAACAACACGAAGAAAGGCGACGAAGAAGAGAGGACCCAGCACGATGACTCTAATGTAAGGATGGAATATACTGTGTTGGATATAGTTTTGTATTGTGCTGCTCGGGGGAACATGCAGTATTTTCTCCATCAAAGCTTGATCTATAGATGTTGTCATTTTTAATTGGAAGCTAAGAACTTGTGTTTGTGTTTATTATCAGCTTGAAAAATGTACTGAAAAAATATGTTTAAGTGTGGTCAGCTGGAAAAACATGAGTTCAATCTTGTAGATCAAACATTTTTTGTTTTTTTTCCTTTGGTAAATCGAACATGCTGCAGGTCTGTCAATTAAAAGTCATGTTAGTCTCAAAACTGCGAGACAAAATTAGTTTTAGTCTAATAGCTGAGTGCCATGAGGTGTTTTAATAGATCCCTAACCACACTGCAGTTGGTCACAACAAACAAACAAAAGGATCCCTTTGGGCTGACAATAATTGGCTTCATTTGCTGATCCTCATCCTGTATGTTAGCCTCTCATTGTTGTTCCAGTAGTCCCCTTTAAAGAGTTCATGCTACATTTCAGGAGGAGGAAAAACTTAGCTAAACAGGGTTCTATAAGTTGCAATGTGTAGGTCCGTGGTCAGGTGTGGCCTTTAGCTTTGTACTACTGTGCCATGATGCTGGCATATGACTGCTGGCCAGGTTGTAACAAAAGCATACTGATACTGTTGGCAAGACAGATTATTACACTGGTGAAGTTACTCTTGAGGAATTATAATCTTTACATCAAAGCCGTGAGTCTGTGTTCATTGTGGTGTGACTGTGTTGTTCAGGAGCTATCAGACGGTGACTTGGAGGTTGACTGTCTGACGGAGGAGGAGGTGAACCCGCTGGATGGCAGCAGCACTTCAGGAAGCTCCACAGCCACCAGCAATACTGAAGAGAATGACATTGATGAGGAGACCATGTGAGTAAGGCTTCTGACTCGGCTTTACAAAACAATAGGCATTGGAAATTAAAACATAAAGACTCCTCTTCCTTGCTGAGCTGTGATGGAGGGATAATAACAAAGATTGCTAAGGTAAAATCTTTACATCTTCCTGTAATGTTTGCACAGGTCAGGGGAGAACGATGTAGACTTCATTGGGAACCTGGAGACAGAAGAAGGAGAGCTTCCTGATGACTTGGCTGGAGCTACAGGTATAATTCACATTCCCATGCAAAGTTACTTTTTATAATTTAATATATATGTGACTCCCACTGTTGACTCTTTTTAACACTGTTGTGTGGGAGTAGTTTTGTTGTTTACCTCTACAGAGGATCTCTGCCTTTGTGTTATCTGCCTGTGTCCTCCAGGGTCTGCACATGTGCGAACATGCTTGCCTGTGCAGACAACCAGCGTAGTATAAATAGAACTCTGTGTGTGTCCGCTGTTTGTCTTTGTCCTGTTTAGAGTACTTCAGGAGATGAATGTTACCTTTATTTAGTGCGGCCAAGTTTCCGTTTATTGCAAGAGCTCCACATTTTGGTTCATAAATCTTAAGTAGCAATACATGAAAACAGTGTTGTTTTATCACTTCCATTTCTGCCTTTTATTCACTGTTTTGCATTTTTTATTGCTCTTGGTAATTTCCTGTCATCAGTCATCATTTGCACAATACCAGATAAGATGAAAAAAAAAAATCTATCTTTGATACACAGATATGAGTTTTGCAGGTGTAATCAGTGACCAGAGAAGGTCCTAAAAACTAAAATCATACCTTAATTGAGGTTTTCATGTCTAGAAAAATGCTGCTGGACATAAACATGTAAAAATGTTCTTAAATGGTTACAACTCCATCATAGCAAACTATTTTTTATGTTTTGTATTGCATACAAATACTAAATAGGGTGACTGTAGATCAGAAATATTTAGAAATGTATTCGTGATTCTACCTCATTTTGTGTTTCATCTCGAGTGACTACAATCATTAACTGACGTGCGGAGGATATAGATAACATGTGCTCAACGCTTTCCAACTGCCAGCGTTGAGCTTCACCTGGGGGGTGTTTACATGAGCTCCCTTCCACACCCTGCTGTGCGGGTTCCCAAAGTAACCAGTACTAATCTCCAGTCCAGCAATAAGGATGAGAGCTCTCACATAAATGCAGCCAGTACTGCTTTCCATTTATTTCTGTGTGCTAAGCTGCTGTTTGGAGAAAATGAAAGATTTCAAGGAACTGAAGGGATTAGGATGCTGACCTGCTGGAGGTGTTCTAATTCAGTTTGTATTCAAAGTTAAGTAGTTGGGCTGTAATTAAACTGTTGCGTCTGATGATTATTTTCTTGGTTAATCATTTGGTCTAAAAGATCAGAAAAAATGTTCTTTACAGTTTCTCAGAACACAAGGTGACTTATTTTGAAGATTTAAAAAAACTCACAGGTATCTAGAAAGAATATCTTGAGTTTGTGAAGTTGTAGCAATGAAATGTTTAATGTCCTGCCTTAAAGGCCTTGTTCTTCTTGTGGCAAAGAAAAGCATCAGCCACAGTTTGAGAATTTACAGAATCTATTTGTGTTGTTTGACAACTGTACATGCTGAACACAGTGATACTGCGGTGGGCCTCAAAGCAGCTCCTTCAGTGTGTTTGACTGTGTTGGTGTTGAAAGGCATGAAGAGGATGAGTCATTGTTGGTGCACTTTACCCCTTGCACCCTGCTGTTATAGAAACACTTGGTGTCCGTATGTGTACATGTGTGGGGAGGGATGTGTATTCGATGTCAGGGTTGAGCTGAGCAAAATGTTGCTGCATGTTCTTTAAGTCCCTCTGTATTTTTTTTTTAAGCATTTTTTTACATTTAGGTTTACTTTTCCGTCTATAGCCAGCATAAGTTTTCTAACTCAGTTTTTGAAGCAATTTATTTTTTCTGGAACCTTTACTGAGAATTTTACTACCCCAGCAGCTGGAACCCGGCCAATCAGAGACCCATGTGAACTGTAATAATAAACAATGTGACTCACTGCTTCTCTTAGACTTAAAATTCAGTATTTCAGGATTTAAAGTGTGAAAGTGACTTAAGGAGAATTGTTAGGTGTCAGCTGAAAATTAACTTAAAGAAATATATGTATATTTAATTGAAAAAACTATTAGCAATGAGTAAGTAGAGCTGTGAAACTACATGCTTCAATCACAGCCTTCTTTCTTTTGATAAATATATTTAAAGTGAGCATTTTGCACAGTGTTGTAGTGAAGCATCAGCCACATCAACATACATCAGTCACATACCACAACCATATTTTTTAAGAAAGACTTTATTTATTTATTTATTTATTTTAAAATCATTTATTGTTGCTTTTGTAAATTACCAGTTTTGGGCAAAACCACATCCCTGGCTGTTGATTCAAAAGCATGGCCGTGTGTAAACTGGACAATAAAAGATGTTACTTTCTAAGTTGACAAAGTTTGTGTACTTATGTAGGGCCATTTACTATTTACCTATTTATTTATAGTGTATTAGGGTGATGTCATTCCTTTATTGTTGTTGGTATTTTTAAAATTTCTGTTTTTTTTTTTTTTTTCATTGTTGTGTACATTTTAAAATTACTACCTGTGTAAAAGCAGTTACATTCTCAGTAACTGTTGTCTTAAATGAAACATACATTTTTCTACTATGTCACTCAGCCCTATGTAAGCCATATGACCACTGTGTTCTGTCTAATTTGCAGGTGGATCCAGCTCCGGTGTGCGTTCATTACACCGCAGTGCTGCTGCTGGCCGTAGTGCCGGTAGCAGTGGAGCTGCTGGTGGTGGTGCCGTTGGGCCCGGCACCAACAGCCTTCTGGAGATTGACCCGGTCTTCCTGATCCAGCTGCTGGATTTGAAGGAGCGCAGCAGCGTTGAGTCTCTGTGGGGGCTTCAGCCTCGGCCTCCAGTATCTCTGCTGCACAGCCAAGGTCTGCAAACACACTTAGCTCACTAACAACAAATCATTCCAGCTAAACTAGAAATCAATGCACGGGGCCCCTTCAGTATAAAAAAAGGGAAGAAATGTCTTGGATGATCACAACTCAACAGCAGCCATAGATGACAAAGGTCTATCTTTCAAACCTCCCTCTACCCCTTACATCTTAGAGAAAAATATTTTTAAATATGTTTTTCATTTCCTTTTTTCCAGTGATGGAAACCAAAGTAGATGAATATTTCAGATATTACTCATGACTACTTTGTTCCTGTGTGCTTCTTCTGTGTGCTACTGCATCAAATCATCCTTAATGAATCTCAAGCAGCCACAGAGGAAGATTATTTTAAGGATAAGTTGAGCTCCTACTATAACAGTTTGGGTAGAGTGTCAACACAACAAAAACTAATTAAAATAAACAATGTCATTGGTTTACTAATTAGTTTAAAGTGCTACAGCCATTAAAAACAATGTTACCACCGATGTGGAAGTCTCTCAAAAGAAAAAGCTCTCACCTACATCAAAAAAGTACTTATTAAGTAGCGTCTTCACATTTTTACATTTGTATCATATCAGTCATGCTAAACAATTAATTTCTGGTATTATCTGCTCTGAAATACAATATCAGTGCATCTCTACTTTGCATGATTCTGCTAATTAATAGTTGTTAGTAATGCAACAGCGTGCTAGCTAAGAGTAGTAAAGAAGAAACAATGCAGGTTTCAAAATGTTGTATGACAAAGAAAAGGCATTCTGTATAACATATGATGTGTAACATTGTTTTTTTGTTTGTTTTTTTGTTTTTTTTGATAGCACTGAATGTAAGCAGAAAATGTATTTGTTTACAAAAAAATTAATAAATAAGATTTCTTCTGCACACTAGCAGCATGGCAATTTTACCAATTCCGGTACAAACATTGACAAATAAGGTTCATTTGAAAATGGAGACAAGTCTTGAATTATCAACACCATCTTGGCTTCTTTAATAGACATGTGTGCAGTCTTATGCAAATGTTTTAAGCATTAAAAAAATGCCGATTCTTATCCATCATGCAGTACTGATCGGTCCATGACTCATTTTGCAGCACGATCAGAAGACCACAACTCCAAACGTAGAGCCGGACTACATAACTATGAGCAAACATAAATAAAATCATCTCTTACTTCAGAATCATGCTGGGATGTAATATGCATGCTTCTATGCTAAATGCATAATTGTAAATCTATTCTAAAATTCACTGTTATGTTTTTTTGTTCCTGTTATTTTAGCACATCCTCATTCAAGGAAAGACCGAGAGCGTCGGCCTCAGGTGGTGCGACGATCAGCTCCGGACTCGGGGGTCCTGATCCGCCTCAAGGCTCAGATGGCCGAAGTCCGCAGCAAGATGTCCGATGTCAAGAGTCAAGTGCTGGAGGCTCGGGGGTCTGGAGATCCCAGGCCCGGCCCATCTGGAGCCTTCGGGGTGGAGGATCTCCCATCACATCACGGTGATTCAGAGTTGTCAGTTTGCCGTAAACCCGGTGAGCTGGACCTGGTGGAGAGAGCAGCTGCAGCTCGGTCCAGGCCCTGCCGCCCAGGTGAGGACTGCTGCCACTGCTAATGCATGTTACATGTCATGAAATGTGTACAAACCCACGTAACAATCCTCTCTTTCTCTGACCTGCACATCTAGTAGTTTTTATATTCATCTCTCTTTTTGAAGAAGGGGATTGGATAAGTGCTTCTGACCTTCAAAAACCCTTGAAAACAACATTTTGTGCAAAAACGTCAAGCTTTTAGTTACACAACAGCTTGTACTGGTGGAAAAAGTTGCACTGGAATCTGAAAAAGACTGGAAATGTGAGGCTACTTAGAATAATCTGTGTGGTTTAGCTCTCTACCTGTCGTCTCAAATGCTCAGATCATAAACGGCATCATGTTTTAAGAGTCAGAGTCACCACTGTGATCCATCAGCCTCCAGACTAATATTTACCTCCAGCTGCTGTCTTCATTTTCTTTTTGAGTCTTCAGTGTGAGCCTTCCTTTAGAAATCAGCAAACTATAAATGACTTCACTGTTTGTATGTAGCATGATTATGTATAAATTATTATGTATTTACTTTGAGTTCACTATAATCATATTTGACTAGGAAACCTTATGCAGCTTTGTGCTGTTTGAACTGAAGCAATACAAGGGGCTGATTGTCTGTTTCCATATTTTCCTTCCTCTTTTTTCCAAAAGCAAAACTAAAGGTCTGCATTTGTTGCTTCTCAAGATCTATCTTCATTTATACTCCTGCATTGAATCTACGCAGAGCCGACACAAGAGGCTTGTTTGATACACATATTCATGTTTCTTTCCCAAACACATGAAGCAAAATGGCCACATCAGTTCACCCTCTTGCATCTTTTTGTGAAAACAGAGCTGTTTTCCATCTAAATGATCACTAAGGCTGTGTGCTGTTGTGAGCATTCATACTTGTGTACTGGTGTGTCTTTGTCACCCTGCAATTATCCCCCCAAAAATCTAGTCAGTGGTGGTGATTCTGTGCCATTGTGTTTCTTTGTGTACTTCAAGCTACCAGATCGTACCAGAGCAGATCGTGTAGAGGCGAGGTTAATAAATGTCGCACAACAGCTACTTTTGCTGACATTACTGCAACACAGAAAAGGGAAGAAGTCTAAGCCAACTGAGTCTATACATGTGTTGGCAGAACTTCGAAAACAAGAAAACAGTATATGACTACATTGGCAAGTAAGATACAACATTTTGGTTCAACGAAGCATTTCACTGAGTGAATCAATATGCCAAGTAAACACAGCATATTAAATCACAGTAGATAAATCACAGTTGCTTTGGTCTGCTTCACTGCAACGTGAAGTTGCATTTCAGGGACGGTGCACGTCGGGGTATGATGTAAAGTACAGGATAAATACAACACATTCTTTAAATCAAGCTTAACCTGACATCAACAGCTCAGGTCAACTCTTGAATCCTAAGTCTGCTGCCACGTTGGATCATCAGTGGATGATTTCCAGACTTGATTTTCACAGTTCAAAAATAAGCTCATGGAGCCTTTTGGAGCCTATTTATCCTGTACTTAGGTTAAAAATGATACAGTTACTGTTTTTGGCATGGTCTTACCAAGAGTTATCTCTGTGTACTTTCCACATTCCCTATTAGCCTGAGACGGTGAGGCACAAATTCCTTTAATGGCTGTATTTAGACGAGACTCCAGACAGCAAGGCTGACAGGACTCCTGCTGGCAGAGTCAGTATATTTTTTTAATTACATATTTGTGTATGTGTTTATTTCTTCATGTTGCAGCCAGGAAATCTCTGTCCCCAGTCCTGGACAGCAGCGGCTCTCTGGTTGTGAAGAGGAGGAGTTCAGAGGAGATGGAAAAAGACCAGAGAGGAGCAGAAGCTGCTGCAAAGCTCAGCCTGCATCCTAAAGATGGGATGGGTGGAGCAGAGGGTCAGTAGTTTTCAAACTTATCTTACTCTTTAACGCTGCATTAACTGACTTTTTTGGGCCACTTCAGAGCACCAGGAAAAAAAATCTATAAATACAGCACAGACGTAATATTGTCTCAGACATTTTGAAAACTTTTGCTGAACTTATCTGCCTGCTGCAGTCGAGTGATACTTTTATATTGCACATCATGAGATGATAAATTGTTAACTAAAATATTGATTAGTGCAGCTTTAAATTTCATTTGTTTTGTTGGAGCACTCAATAGAATGCAATTAACGAGTGTGGTGGAAATGTTGGGATTTGGCGTGGTTCTGGAACAAAAATTATGTAATTGTTATATCTAGAAGTATTTTCTTGGTGCAAGTGAACACATACAGTTCTTTTCCAAATACAATCTACTTAACTCTCTTTTGTTCTGCTTCAGTGTGACTTAAAATAGATCTTGATTCTCTCGTGACTGGTCTGTAATGAACTGTAGGTTGTTTTGGCACTACATACTCCTCCTCTCTAACACGATTTTAGTGTGTATGTCAATATTTTAAACTCTGTTTACAACTCTTTGTTTTTCCATTTCACAGTTGCCACCACTAACTCTTACCAGATTGTATGAAGTTATGTGTTTGAAAAAGACATGACATGTTATGTTGCAGCTACATCAGTTTACACTCGAAACACTTACTCTACTTTAATTATATCCAACTTTTCTTCTTTTTTTTAAAAATTTTATTTTTATTGGCAACCAAAAATAAGTTACATATCATGTCACAGCATTTTATGTGTTCAGTTTACCATTTTCTAAATCTCCTCCAGGCAGTCCTCAGATCAGGTAATGTGTTTCCAATACAGTAGATTGTAAAAAAAACTCTTAATGTATAATAGACTTCTACTGTTTTTACAGAGTATAGGGACTAACCACTGTTAAGATACATTTCCAACCACCCCCTCTTATCTGAGTTTATATCCAACTTTTCATATGAATTGTGTGTTAGGCACTGTAGAAAATTAGTAAAGCAACCTTAATCTAAACCTGAAATGCCACATGAAAGCACCACCGCTTCACGTAAACGTGTCAGAATATGTTGATAATATGTTGATTGAGGTGTTTGGTCAAAATTAATCTAATATCTTGTCATTTCCTAAACCTAAGATTGGCCTTATCTGATATTTCCTGTGGCTGTTTGATATTTCACTGTATATTTGGTGATTCTCAGCATGTCCATCTGACTAAACATTACAAATTCATACACCGCATTCTTTCACCCTGTGCGATGAACCGTCTTAGTTTTGGAAACTTGTTGAGTCTTCTGTGCTGCTCTTAAGCCAAACTTGGAGAAACTCTCAGATGACATCAGCTAATCTAGAAGGTAGATTGCCATGAGATTGGAAACATATTTATTCCCCAAAGAAGAAGAAAGCTCCTGATTTCTGTGAACTACACAACACACATTACAGTTCATGTCCTTCTTTTTGGAGAGCTCAAAGGAAAGTTAAGCCTTGTCCTTCTTAATTTATTTTGAGAGACTTTGCAAAACAAACATTTTTAGGCCTCATCATCCACATATCCACATGCATGACTTTTTTTTATTTTTTATTTTTAAAGGCCCTCTAAAGTGAAAATCTTTACAAACTCTGGTTTGCATTTCCCAGTTGGACATGTACACCTCAATTCTTGCATGCTCTTTGTTCCCTTACTTAATGAGCATGTGCCTGAAACAACAATTACAGCTGATATCAACCAGTTTCTTTATATTTGATGAATTGTCATTGCTGCATCACTTCACCTGCACACAAAAGTAGCAGAAACAACGAAATATTGGTCTTTTGGTATTAGATGCATTGTTGATGTAGAATGACATGGCATGGTTGTTGGAGCATTTGTATTTGAGATATTTTGTAAAATGATGGTTGTGTAAACAGTTTATGGACGGGGACGATATCTGTCTATAAAATCCATTTTCACATTCGTGTGTGCAAAGCCGTGGCTTGACATCATGTTGTTGAGTGCATCGCACACTTTCAGATTGTGGAGTATCACGACTGTTACCCTGAGTTCAGACCTGCTTTAACACGGAGTGTTAATTCATTTGAATGAGTGACAAATAGATCCATACATCTAATACGCCTTCAGACACATGAATTGACAGTTTTACTCTTGACTTGATGGGTCTATTTTATAATCTTACTGTATGTGACCCAACATGCCTCCACCTACGCAGCCCTCTGTGTTTTATGACATGAGTTTAGTCCAACTTAGATCTGTTTTCCTGGATTGTACTGCAGAGCAACAGAAAACAAAAGCAGACCTGTGTTTTTCCACTGTGTGACTTTGCTCCTGTTCTCTGCTCCAGGCATACTGAAGTTTGACGGCATCCAGGGCCCCCTCGTGTCTCTCGGCAGCTCCTCATCAGAGCAGGCTTCCACCTCCAAGCAGCAGCACTCGGTGGAGCAGCAGCTTTACGGGGCCTCGGGCTCCAGGGACGACATCTTCTCCTTGGGAGGACAGAGCTATATGACTGCCAGCAAGAGCTGTGGCAGCAGGGCCCTGGGGTGCGACTCAGAGACTCATCATACACAGGGAAAGTGTGGCTGCGGCACAAACTGTGACTCATAACTCTTCTATCTCCTCCTACCTCAGGGCAGCCATGTTGGACTGTGAATCTGAAAGCTCAGGAAACTCCCATCAGTCCTTGCTTGAGGGTCCCTCTGCGCCGCAACAGTCAAATGAAGGTTGGTTCACCTTGTAGCTGCCACCCTGAGGAATTTATGTGCTTGCTGTGTTGTTTGTTTAGCATGTGCAGCAACATCCGCCTGATGATGAGGAACAACCTCTATGGCATGAAATATCTGCCATAGTAATCCTGTGGAGGTGTAGTGACCTGCAGATTGCAGCGTAAACAGCACACACTCGACATTGAGTTTTAAAACCTTCGCAATACTACTACGTAGCTTTCTTTAGACGTCTGTGGTTCACATTTACACATTAGATCAGCGGTACTCTAAATTGAATGATCTGCAGCCTTTTACAAATGACTATTAAATCCTGCTTTTGCAATATACTTTAGATTCTTCTACTGTTTGGGTAGTTTTTCCACAAAATACTTAGTTGTGCGTTTTGCTTTTCTTGGAACATCATTAGTGTTCTCATGGGACAGCACCTGAAAGCAAATTGGCACATGTTTTAAAATACAGAATGTTTGCTTAAAAGGACTCAAAGTGCAAAAGTTTAATCTTGTTATTGCAGCAGCCCTACTTTGGACTGACTTCTGTGACACTTTAATTTGAAATGTTACTAAGTCACTTAAAACAGCTGCGTTCATTCAACTGTTCAACTTCCTCTGTTTTATTCACCAGAGAAGTGTAGATCTGACATATTTCACTGTAGTAAAATTTAAAACACAATGTTGCATTTTCCATCAAGAGAGAAAATCAGCCATATGAGGACCTTGTGCGCTGTGATTCTCCTCTGTGAGCTCAACAAACATTGTTCCAGCCTAAATGAATTTCCTCAACCTTGCTGTACATTTCACTGTTGCCTGCAGACATGTCAGTCACAGAAGCAAACATTAGAAAAATTCGACTTATTTGACAAATTGAAAGGATGTTTATACATTTTTGATGCGCTCATTCCTTCTTCTCCCATCTCGTCTGTAGATCAGTCGCCGTGTGTTCTGGTGACGGCAACAAGCAGCGACAGCGACACTGAGGATGAAGCCCTGCAGAGCAACAACTCTCGCTACGACAACCACACTCCTCCCTGCACAGGTAGCTAACACACACAACGTCCGTGATAACACACCTCAGACGTCGGCAGTTTTTAAGCCCCTTTTATATGGTTTCATTTTGGGCCTCCCAGTTAAGAAAAGTCAGAAAAACCTGATGAAATCTGTCAAGATTGCAGTATGAGACACATTTACCAGTACACAACTTACAGCTTCTGCCAACGAAGATGGTAAAAATTAAGGACCTGATGAAATGCAACATTAAATGAAACCAAATACAGTTGAAAGCTACATAATACTATTACTAAAACCACTGAGCACATACTCACTGGTTGTTAACAGCTTCACACTCTGCTGCTGCTCAACCTTCTTTCTTGAGGTTACTTGATGTGCAGACCTGCCAGCACAATAACTTCATCTTGTTTGGTTTTCTGCAACATTTTAAAACAAGATAGTGGCTAAATGAGAGGAGATGATGACATTTCACTGTTTGCACCTGTTTTACTTGTCGTACTATAATTTATTGCATCCTTTGGGCCTCAAATCTAATATACAGATACACAGATTTACTGAGTTCATCTTATGCATTTTGCACTTGCAAGACTGTTGTTATCTTTAAGTGTGAGGGCACCATTGTAAGGACCAGCTTTGTCATGGTGCCACTAGCTCACATGACATACAGCATACTTTATAAGAGTGTTGAACTGAAAGAAGAAGAACGCAGCTGGTTCAGTGACTGAACCAACAAACCAGGGGGTAAAACCAGAAAAGAGTTCAAACAGTTTAAACCTGCTTTTGGTCACTACCAGCACTGAGTGTTACAGCGACACATCATCACCTCGACAAAATTAATGACAACTAGTTGTCTATTTACAACAACATTTATCAAGCAGCTACGTAGCAACAGCAACAAAAATGTGGAGTTGTTCTGTCCTCCCAATGACTGTCAAGTACAGCATTATGTCTCCCTTCAGCTCTATTTTACTCTTTGCTTTTAACTCCTGAGGAAAGTATTTCACTCCTCGTCAGTACCATGTTGTCTTGCTGGTCGCACATTTTTTTTTTCTGTTTTCTGTTATTTGTGGGCCAGTAATGTAGTGCAACCTTTAACTACATCTTCAGGAAAAATCACAAAACAGAAATGCAAATGGACATCAATTTCATTTACTACCATAACAACATCAAACAATGTCAGAAATATGATGGAAATGTGTCATTGATGTTCATTCCATATATTAATTTGAGGAGCACTGCGATGCTCATGTTTTCATCTGCTGCCATTTTACGCCTCTTCCATTTCACTTTTGCTTTTCATTGTGGTTTGTTTTGTTTTACTGGTAATATACATATATGTGTGTGTGTGCGTGTGTGTGTGTACATATATATATATACTTTTTTTTTTTTTTTTACATCAATTTGCATCATTTTCTCTCAGGTTTTTATTCTGAGGGCTAAAAATTTGCATAAAAACAAATAGGATGAAGGGGAAATATGCTAAAAAGCTCCTCAGAACTACGTTGAACTGCAGAGTCTGTTGATAATCTTTGTGGGTTTGTTGCAATGAACGGCCTCTTTCATAGCATGTTGTAAATGAAAGATCTTACATTTAAAAAGAACTGTTGTGGATTACAGCAACCTAAAAACTATATCATAGTGGAATATTTTGAATCGATGCTTTTATTGCGTCAGCCAGCTTGCAGTATGCGGATGTACATTTTTCACCTTCAGTTTACAACAAATGTCACTAAAAAGGAGCATCTCTGCAGAACCAGATGTGGTATTTGTTCTTTTTCTTTCTTCCAGGAGAGCAACTTCTGTCTGATGACATGAGCCTGCCTGCTGACAGGTGATTCCCTCTGAGCCTTTCAGACCGATGCTTTATCCTCAAAGGCCACACAGCGATGCAATAATGGCCGGAGACAACACATGTGCTAGTTACGCAGATCTGTAGAGTAGACACTGCTTGTTATGCATGAGCTCGAAATGAAGACACTGCAACACCCTGCCTGTTTGCCTGGAAACTGACATGTTTCTTTGGTGTTCTGAATATTTTCAGAATTGAACAATGACAGAAATAATGGTAAAGACGGCCAGTTCTTACCTGTCGAGGTAATCGAATAATAATAATAAGATTGTGTACATACAGTGAAACTGCCCGTTTAAGAGAACCGTCACAGTTTTTGCTAAAAATTGACTTGTGATGATTCTTGGTTGCATTATTTCATGGTCAGTTCAGTTAATACTTCAGAGAAAAAAACAACTGCCACAGCTTTGAAAACGTTTAAGGCATAAAAACTATTCACATTTCTTAACCCGGACTACGGGGTGTTTAGTCACTTTAATGAAATTTCACCACAAATCTGTTGACGTGTCTGTTTAACAAAGCTTTTGTAAGTCTGACCAGTCTATACCATATTTGTGTACATAATCTGTATCCTGTCGATAAGAGTTTAGTGTTTTATAACAGTGTCCTGCCAATGTTTAGTTCAGTCGATCTGGGCTTGAGGCTCGACACCTACTCGACATCCTTCACCTGTGCCCTGAATGCTGAGAAGTCTTTATTCCCCACTCAAACACACACTTTCAGTGACACTGCAACTTGTCGGCAGTGTGTGTTTTTTTCTGAGGTGAACCATCAGTTTTTCTGGTAATTTATGCAAATGTCTTCTGTCTTAATAACAGTCGCAGCAGGATGTCTGTCTTTATTTGACATTTGAAAAGGCTAAATGATCACTGAATCACTTAGATTATAAAACTGCTGCTGGACTGTGGGAATATCTGTGGGCTGAAACTTTGAAACATGCTGTGGACTTCAGAATATTGCCCGAGCAGGATTTTACTTTAACATCTGCTATCACTTCACTGAAAATACACGTGCAACACGTTTCACCCACAGAAAGCTGCTGCACTACACTTTATATCCTGCATAACTAAAAATTCACCCAATGTTACTCATGTAAAGGAATAGCTTGACTGGTGCCTCTCTCATTTCTGTTTAGGTATTATAAAAAATAAGCCTTCACATGGTTAGCTTAGCTCAGCTTAAAGACTGGAAATGGGGAAACAGCAGCAACAGAACACACAACTGCTCCTCTTTCTTTGACATAGAGGCAGACTTTCAGTGCTGAAACAAACCGTACTGCTCTGTAAAGATGGAAACGTTCAGATAAGAAGTCGCAGCAGCAAACACAAAAACACCTGCAATAGGCCTTTTTTCATTCTTTTTTACAATGACAGTAAATCTTAAACTAAAACGTATTTATTAGTAACACCTCTGTGTTTGTGTCTACTGTGAGAAGTTTCTGTACCTGGACTGAATTTGTCGCTCCAACACCAAAGCAGATCTTTCTTTTTGAGGGGTCAGTTCATCCAAATTTTTACAAAACTTTACTTCCCTGATTTGTGCCTCCACAAGGATATGATGGAGGCGACTGTACGGCTGCTACTAATTTATTATTGATTTATGTGCTGATTATTTTCTCTGCAAATCCTTTGAAAAAAGAAGAAAGTAGAATTACCATCATACCTTGGATTAGAACTCTGATATGCAAAAAACCCCTATCACATTTGGATTAATTTGACAGATATTGCAATATGAGACATGATTTTAACGGGAATGTTATGTTTGCATTTCTTTTCAACTTAAGTTAATCTATAAGTTATATGATTTTTGCTGCATGTTCCCTTCCGTCTGGACAATATGACTGCAGGCTGGAGCACCACAATGCTTCATTTATAATCATATGTCGTGACACATTTTACTTTCATCAAAAAATTCCAGCTTCTGTGATTTGAACATGCATTAGTCCACATTTTGATTGCATAATACTTTGATTAATAGTTCAACTCCACCCCGGATGCATCCTTTTATTTGACCAACTCAAAAATGTAGATATTCATTCACATTAACTTCCCTCGAAAAGCAAGAAAGCTTGAAAATAATCATTGTTTTGCTATTTAAAAAAGAAACCAAAGATTAGATACCAATTACTTGTTTGTTGCTGAATAAATATTCATGAAATGGTCATTGCAATTCTGGGTAAATGGAAATTAGTTTTTGCAGCTCTGAAAAATGACAGTTGCTGTAGATAATCCACAGAACGCTGTCAGCAGTTTCGACTGGGGATATGTGGAACTGTATTGATACAAAGTGTTTTCAATGAAAACTGTGGACAGATTGCTCTGAGGATTACCCTGAATAATGATTCATTCGGACAAAAACAACAAAAAGTCTCTGCAGAGAGGAAATGTGCTGATAATTTGGGTGAACTGACCCTTTAAGTTGTTCTGCATTCAAGGTCATTTTTTAAATTCTCAGAGAACCTGACAGCAAAGCTTAATAAAACTAATTATGTAACGTGTTCTCTGCTGCACGGCTGGCTTTTCTTGATGGATTTATTATTTCTCACCTCAGTGCTCCCAACAAACAGAGCAAACGCAAGTCAGAGCTGCTGCAACACTTGGTACATTGCTGGGAGGAAACATACATGTTTGGAAGTGGAGCAGTTTGTCAAACCTCTCTGCACTTTGTAAGACTGCTGATTGACTCTTTCCTCTTCCTCGAGCCATACCGTACTTTGACAGACACTTAATCTTAACATGTTGTCTACAGTCATTAGTTTACACTGTACATATGTTGGCGTATAAACTTGCTGTGCGGCTTGCTGTACATGTGCCTGAAAGTGCATGGCTTTATTGGCTGATCCGAAGGAGGACAGACGTCTTGTTCTCAACAAGACTGTCCGCTAGAAGTTGTTGTTTAAAATAATATTCACCTCCACGAGTCCAGTGCAGCTGATGGTGTGCTTTCTCTGCTCTGTTACTGTTACCGTACATGCCTGAGGCGTGGGAAACGGCAGCCAAGCTCTCACTGGTTATTAACCTTTCATCTTATGTGTGCTTGTGTCAAAAGCTGCTTTTCTTTTGAATGTTCCCAGAATGCACTGGGTGTTATTTGATGTGTATATTTCCAATTTGTGTAATAAATAAAATGTTTTACGATATTGGAACGGAGCACATTCTCGTGTCTTCTGTCTGCCGTTACTTTGCGTTTGGATAACGGATGAATTGTCATTGCAGCAAGTTTATACACAGTAATGTCTGAATGTAGAAATGTAGAATTCATATTGGTACAAAGTGGGTTTATCTGAGATTAAATCATGCTTCTGGTCTTAAATACAGGTGTGCTTTTTGTTTTGGACATCAGCCTGATGGTTATAAGTTAGAAGCAGGAAGGAACCGTCAGTGATGGATGTTTCCAGCAGACAGTTTGCATAATATTCTATCTGTTTGTCTTTGTTTTCTCCTTTAAATAAGTTTGTCTGACCTGCAGATTGTTTTCTGATCATCTGCCTGTTCGAGTTTCCTGCTGTGGTGGAAGAAATGTTCAGATCTTTTACTAAGAAAAGAAAAGCAGCAATAGCTCTGCATTCAAGATGTTTTAAGTAACATAACAAACGTATTAGCATCGAAGTAAAGTACCAGAAATACAAGTGCTCATCATGCAGAATGGGCCATTTAAGAACATTTTGCGGAAGCTTATTGGATTATAGTTATTGATATATGACCAGATGTCTCTGACGGCTGTTCTGTGGAGCCAAATGCAGTCTTTGGGGACTAACTGACAACCAGCAGGATGAAGCAGCAAGTAAACAGACTGAAAATAAGCTTTAGAAAAACTAACATGAAAGACAAAAAGAAAACCCACAAAGACAAACATTGATAACTGAAGAGCTAAAACTAAGATCAGAGACTCAAAATACAGAAAAACTACAAAATGAACTGAAGACCACAGACAGATTTCAAACAAAGAGACACAAATGAACCAGAAATGGAAGCTAAATAACACAAAACAGCAACGCCTTGATACTGAAGAATTAAACGAAAGGGGAAATACAAAATGAAAACAAGACTCCAAACTCAAAAGAGGCACAAAACAGCAACTAATAGAGACAATACAATAACAACAACAACAAAAACCCACCATGAAATGACTAAACAACTAAAACAAGACGAACAAGGACAAAGACCACAAATACAAGGAAAACAGAGGCATCTAAGATGACAACAAAGACATACAAAAAAACTCAAATAAGATGCAGAATGGCAATAGAGATGAAAAAAAAGGCCACAAAGAGGCACAGAAGGTTACAAATGATAGAAAAACAACTAAAAGAAGACTTAAAAATGACCCAAAGCAGCAAAGGCTTAGAATTTTGAGGTTTTGCTCTCAGAAAGGAGGGAAAGGTCGACTATTTGTTGTTCCAATGGCAGCTTTTTTTGATCGTACTTCATCTTAGAATGTAAATTAATTAATGATTATTGTTTTTTTTATTATTATTATTATTATTATTATTATTAATAATAATAATTTATTACATGGACTTGTAATGAAGCTTTTATTATCATACAGTTTATTATCACAAATATGAGTCCTGAGACGTTTAAGCTCATTTTACTCACTAATTACACCTCAGCCTGCCTCCACTGGTTCCTGCACTGGTTCCAGTTACACTCAGCCACTTCCCTGTTTCCGTCACGTTCTTTCCTTTTTTCCTCTGAATTCCGTCAGAAGCCCGAACTGGTGGAACGGAGAGAATAAAGCCAGATTATGAGTGCGGTAAAATGATGAGTCTTTTTATAGAAAGAATGTGGAGGACTGCTCACTTTTGTAAAGCTGTTTATGTAACAGCAGACAGCACTGTTCCACATGAAAGCCCTGTTACAGCATCACATCTTCTCACACTGTGGCTTCTGGCATTTCACTCTGCTGCTGCTGCTGCTGCTGCTGGGGGGAAAAAAGAGCACAATTTGTTCAGGTTTCTCATTATTACCTGCTGCGACTGAACAAAAAGCGACTCACCGTTGCCCCTTCTGCTGCGTGACTTTAATAAGCCTGTTTGACCTGCGGGGGTTAGCGAGCTCACCTTTCTGACCGGCTGCCTTTTAATTTTACATTTCAAGATGGAACTTGTGTGACGTCACGCGCAGGAGACTGAAGCCTTGAATGATTTGGATTTACTGCTCAGTCAGTAACTGGAGCCAGAAAATCCCCGTTGTCTCCGTCTCAGGAGGGCTGACGATAAGTCTGGAGAGGTGTGAGGTGATTAATGGGGGAGTGAAGGAAAAAAAAAAGTGAAATAAATATTGACCTATTTGGGCCTCGAGCAGTTAATTTAATGAAGCTGTGCAAAACTGAAAAATCGAAACCTGCAAGAAGTAGTAGATAGTGTTGTATTTTTCCAAGTGTGTTTATAGTGTTGGACTGTAACTGCATATATGTACTACAACACTGTACTTGGGTACAATTTTGAGGTACTTGTACTTGAGTATTCCCCTTTCATGTTACTTTACTTTATACTCTGCTACATGTCAGAGGTACATACTTTACTGTCTACTCCACTGCATTTATCTGACAGCTTTAGTTACAATGAAGGTGAACAAACTTTTAAAATACAACACATTATTAAAGATTAAACTGGTAGTTTCCAGCTTTTTTAGCGTCTTACAAAAAAAAATCAGAAGTCACATTTTAGTTGTCTGAGTTGATAACAGCTCCATCAAAAGAGTAGCTTTCATCTCAACATGGTTTAATTTCTGTAAATTCTCCAATATCTCAACAAAAAATTCAAGACTTAAGAACAAGTCAAAAAATTGAAAACAGATTGTAGATCAGAACTTGATTTTATCACATTTCCCCTCCTGTTCTGTGTATAAAACTGTATGTAAGGTTGTTTAAATTCATTCCACCTGCAGCAGCTGCAACAGCATCATGCTGCTGACACACTGATGCTTCACTATTAATCATCTTATTATGTCAGATTTAATAAAATGTCACTCAGAGGGACCAAATCAGGACTTTTACTTTGATACTTTAACAATATTTTGGTGCTAATGTGCTTCTATGTCAGTTAAATATTTATACAGGATTTAAAATTAAGCATCTTATTTTTTTTTGCTGTATTTATAGTTGTCCTTAGTAAAAGGATCTGAATGTTTCTTTCACCACTGTGTTTCATGCTACTTTCTACTCCTAATTCATTCCTTTCAGTTAAGGTTAAACTAGTGTTTCCAAAAGCTTTAATTTTTGTTTTTTTTTCTCATGTTTGTCATGCAAAAACTAGTCGAGCAGTGTCTCCTCATCATGTTCTCATTTGAGTTGCTGCTTCATTTATAAGCCAAAAGAGGTAAATCCCCACGTTTTTTGTTTTTGTCTTTTTTACAGAGAAAAGTCCCAAATATAAATAAAAAATATTTTTTTCCTCTCCCAAATTAATTTGCAGCTTAGATTTATCTACTCATTAATACTTCCATCAACACAGTGATGCACTAGTATGAGTTATATTATTATAAACAATCTTTTCAGTAAAAGTAGCTGATAATATGTTAGTACGGTTTTAAATGCAGGACTTGGTGTTTTTACATGTGCTGGAACTTTTACTTAAGTAAATGGTATGATTACTTCCTCTAGTCCTGCTTTATTTGAAAAGTAACTCGACCGCTCTCTGCCATTCTCTTGCGTTTTTTCCCCTTATTTCTTTATTCTACTTAATAAATTGTTTTTGAAATGCATCATCTTTGACACTTTGCTAGCATTGTTACCCTGATATTTATGCAAAAAAAAAAAAAAGCACGTTATTGCCAATGCCAAAAATATAGAACTGAAAAAAAGAAAGAGAGAAACAACGGCAGCTTTATGCAGGTGATAAGCTCAGAGAATAATTCCTCAAACGCCAACGTGGACAAAGGTTTCTTAAGATAACCAGGCCCATCAACCAAATGTGTAAAAAATAATAATATTGATAACTGAATGAATAAATTAATTGTTTCCGGTGGCTAATGTGGCAATCGGTCGTATTTGTGCCCAAAAAAAGTGCCTGTAAACAGCATTGAAGCACATCAGGGTGCAGACTTTGACTTTTTCTTGTGGTTGCATCTGCAAGAGAAACCAAACCGCTCGATCACAACTTGTCAGGAAAGAAAAAGCATCAGCCAGAGACTTGGTCTAATCTTTATATACATAATTAGTCACCAGTTACAATACACATATTTATATACTACAGGAACACAGATAATACAGGTACTCAACGTGTTTTACTATTTTCTTAATTTTTTTTTTAATTTTTTTTAATTTTCTTCTTTACCTAACCTGCATGTTGAAGAAGAGCCAATCATGGGGTTTGTCTTCAGACCTAGAGGACAAGAAGTATCCCCCCCTTTTTACCACATTATCTACTGGTCTACATTTGAACAGTGCATAGGTCCAAGAAGTCCTAACTCCTTCTCAAATGCACACAAATGTCCAAACTGCTGAGGAATGCCGATACAACTGAAATGTCCTGCCTCCTTTATCACAGCTCCTCTCTAAAGAAGAAAACTTCACATTCGTTTTTCCCATCGACATGCAGATCATTTCAGCATCTGCACTGAAAAGCTCGCTGACCACAGACTTAGTGACGTCTGATTGTGTTTTCTAGGACTCCTGAATTCTCTGGGAAAAACGAATGGGAAATTGACTTCAGGAACTCAGCATTTATGCTCTTTCAAGTATGGCTGACAGAACTACATTTTGCTGCATCCTTCAGCAGAAGACAAACCCGCAGAGAGCCTTTTAATGCAACGTCATTATTGCTTACAGAGAAAAAGAAGCTTTTCGTGTACATAGACACAGTGCAGATTCATGGAGGGCCCTATAGTTGGACAGTGATCATGGGAGAGCAGAGAACTTCTGCTTACTTTCATCATGAGGGAAGGGAAACATCCGACTCAGAGGAACTTTTTAGTGCAAGCAGAGCGTGAGCAAGGGAGGGAGTGAGGGTTTGTTGAGCTAAGGTGGAGAATTTACCACAACGAATGATGGCAAACGCTTTTATTGCTCATACAGTGACAACTTCCGTGGATTTTTAATTCAATGAGTAACGCCGCAGAACTAATTCACAGGGTTTTAGTGGAGGTTTTGGGGGAAAGCGACCTGTGGATCCTTGTCACTGAGCACTTTTGTGGTTCGTTTCTCCCTCCGGAGCGCAGACAGTGCAGCGCTGAGCTTCATGTCAGTGCTGTGAAACTACATCAGTGGTTTGACAAAATCAACAGTGAATCACTGGGAATAATACTGCTACTGCACTGCACAGCTGCTCGGAGGGTCGGCCACAAGTACAACACGCTTCGGTGTTTCTGTCTGCATAAGGCAGGTTCCTAACGCTGAACAGAACTGTCACCAGCTACCCAAAACCACTGCAGTGACAAAACAAGATCTTGTTATAATGACAAAGTCTACTATTGTAAGAAGAACTCTGGGGGTGCCAGTCGATCTGAAATACTGAAATAAAATATCTCAGCAACTATCGGATGGATTGCCATGGAAATGAGCTCATATTTATGCCTACATCCATCTTTTTTTATACATCCTATGACTGCAGGTACAGAAGCAACTGAAATGATTGAGCCAAGTGTAACTAACCCTTCTACTTATTCATAAACACAGATAAAGACTCTTTATACAAGTATCACATTTTAAAGTGCCCTATTGTGCCCTTGTCACCAAAATGAATGAAAGTCTCACATTTTCTCAGAATGTTTTTCAATTTTTTTTTAGCTCAAAACAATGCAAAGAAGTTCATTTCACCATGACTGCATGACCCCTGGTTTTAGTCCTGTTCTGAGCCACCTTCAGGAAGAAAACTCTGCACGCACCTGTGATTGACATGAGTGTGTGAGATCAAGACTTTCTATGGCTTCTAACTCTCTCACAGCTGTTGTTTGTAGCTTGTGTTTGATGAGTTTTTAAAATCTGTAATTGAGTGATGCAAAGAAGCTTGAAAGGCTTGGACATGACTCTGGAGTGACTGCTGGTTAACACGTAGTCTTAATGGACTGTGTTTGAGCCACTATTTTATTCTTGTTCCGTTGTCTGTCAACAGAAACAGAAAAATATTTAAAAGAGAACAGCTTTACTAAGAATTCTACTGTATTAAAATGCAGTAGATATGAGCACAAAGAGCAGGATAAAAGAAAACCGATGTAAATACTAGCTAAGTTCAGGCTGCACTGAAGCACAACAGTCGACTTGACAACACCGTAACCCATCCAGTCCTTGTTTACTGGTTTCAAATCTGTCTTAAAAGTTTCCACCATCTCTGAATGTCCCTCAGTTTTACAGTTTCCACAGAGTTCTGACCTGTAGACATACAATCACAGCAAATGGTAACTTTAGCCATGATAGCCACACAATACGCTAACACTAAGGATTTACCTATTGTTGTGGGGACATCATTAACAAAAATAAAGTGCATGAAAACTTTCATGTTCAGTCTTGCAGCCAACAGCTGAACATGTAATGCATTTTGCTCAAAAACCTTGTCATCATAACAAGATCGCGTCTTCCAGTGGCAGCTCTGCTTCTCCAGAGTTTGTGGCCGTATGTGATCTGTGTTAAAGATCTCATCTGTGTGTGGTGCTTCAAATGAGGCCAAAACCCTGCAGCAGCTCCAACTGTTCCTCATCTCCAATCACCTAACATCGGCAGAACTGGAATGAAAACCTACCAACTAATGATCATTTCATTGGCAAGGTGTTTTTTTTTTAAGGCTGATACTGATAAAAATTGTAAATCAAAACCATCGCGGACGGGTAGCACAGAATTTTAAGCCGATGATTAACGTCTTAAGGTATGTTTTCCCAGGTTGTCAGGGTGAAAAAGCAGGGTGAAACAGTAGCTAGGCCACAATAGGACACTATGACTCTCTAGTGAAAGCCAGACTGGTTCAGCACTTTTATATTCTTGACCAGCTTTTTAATAACATCACATGTTCACCGCCACCTCAGTCTGCTGGTGGGACATTTAGAAAGTCCACCATCTGACTGTTTTAAAGTAAATATCCGACCCAGCTTTCGGGCCTCGTGGAGCATGGATCAAAACCACTGATTTTACAAGACAGAATTATTATATGTACACTCCTCCAGCACTCGCTCAACTCACAATTAGTACTCATAATATACATACACATCCGTGCCTAAGGGAATATTTGATATGACTGTGATTTCCTTCCATCTTCTTCAGGCTTCTGGAGACAAACACTGTGGCGATACTTTCACAAAGGGATCCAGTGGCTTTAGTTTGTTGAGTGTCTCGACAATACATTCCTCATAGCTAGACACTCCCCAGAAAAGACGTATCTCTCCAAAAAACACGCACAAAAAAAGAAACGCCACCTCACGTCGCTGCCCCGAGTCTCTGAGGACATTCTGGGGCACGAGGTACATTCTGCTCCACCGATATCAGTCCACAGGATGGTTACAGGAAAACTACCAGCAAGAGTGAATGGGAGGGTGATGCTGGGAACCTGCTTATACTATTTGAAATTCTGGGGGGCCAGGAAAGTGGAGGCACAGTTTACAGAATCTGGTCATCACTAACATTTGGAAATCCACTGCATCAAACAGAAAAATGGGGTTACAATTACAATATTACAGAAATAATTAACGTGTCCAAATGGCAGTTAAATTGGTAAACAATAGCTCACAATAACAATCTCCTCATTAGCCATTTCAAACTCCAAAACACAAGAGAAACGTGTAAAGAATGGATTCAAGTGTGTTTGTTTGTGGCATATATAATGATGAGCTCCACTACATGAGGTTACAGGTGTATTTTTAGTACTTTGAAAGTGAAAGGGATTGACAGTTATGAAGTTGATGTGTTTGCCGGTGATTTTCCTTGTAGTTTTCATAGTAAATCTGCAGTATAGTTAAGTTACAGTCATCGAGCATGGTTAGATACAGGAGGTTACATGTTTAATGCAAAGTGACAGAAGTGTCTCCACAGATTAGACTTGCTCAGTTAACTGGGTATGAGTGCTGTTAGACTTATTAGAAAGGGATTAATATGAGTCTAATATGAAACTTTTCATTATAGTATCATAAATCAGCAGGAGGATTATTGTTTGGAGGTTACATAGTTGTTTGTTAATTATAATAATAATAATTGAACATTAAAGAGGAACTCTACAGAGTGGATATTTGGAGTTACATATGGCTTTTTTGTCGTAGCCTTACGAAAGGCGGCAGAAAGAACTGAGTTTGTGACCTGATAACTGAAATGCAGCATGTTAGACAGCAGGGAGGGGGCAGTCCAATGCAGAATCTGTATCATATCAGAGACAGATCCAATTATAAAGGCTGTGTGGGGCCATGGGAGGCAGCCTCAGTGGACTACTGTGATGGTGGGAGATATCTTGCAGTTGCTGATGACTGGGATGTTTGCTGTGTGGTGTTGTTGCACAGGGACTGTTAACACCACAACTCTATTTACACTTGATAACTCTCTTACCGTAGGCTACCGAGGCACAAAATGTGCAATTTTTTCTTTATGCTGTTGGGGAATACGCTTGTTCACGTTCTTAATGAGACATTTGACGCCACTCTCACATCTGTACACCAACTTAAATATGAAGCTACTGCACCACCACCAGCCGCTTAGCTTAGCTTAGCTTAGCTTAGCATAAAGACTAGAAGCAAGGGAACAGCTTGCCTGGCTTTTTGAAAAGCTAGCAAAATTCACAAATTCTAATACATTATGTATTGTTTATTTAAAACATACATTAACAAGTAAAATAATGACAAATTGTTGGCAGTTTTTGAACCCTCTGCCCTTTCCACCCGCTTCCAGTCTTTAAACTAGAAGGTAACTGTTGCTAGCATATTCCTCGCTAGCATATTTTTGCTAGGTCTGTGGCTGACATGAAGACAACCTCATAAAAAGTCTCAAATGTGCACTTTTAGAGACACGCTTAATGCTAACAGACGAAGGCTACGTTTAATTTTTTATCATTTTTCTGTTCTTCCCTGATTTCGGTCTTTATGCTAAGCTAAGCTAGGCTAGTGTTTCTCGGAAAAAGAAGAAAATGTCACTTCCTTTGGAACTTCCAAAGAAAGATGTGCTAAAACCAAACACAAACAACTATTATTTCATAGGTGAGGAATTAGTTTACAATACTTCACTGTTCATAAATTGTCAAATGTGATACGTAACAGTAAGTAATCTTTCTCTTAAGCTAATATAAAGTGACTGTGAGCACTACGCTAACTTTCATATGACAAAAAAATGCTTTTTAATGTTATTGTAGCAATACAGTATTTCTTTTACTTCACTGTTGAAACTCAGACTGGTAAGTGTTTGTTGTAGTTCTTTTCATTAACTGAATCTTTATTTATTTCTTTGCACTTGGAAATGTATTACAAAGGGTAAGTACATCTTAAGTATTATAGTCAGCACAAACTGTATTAGGTACATCTGAGTCTCGAGTCATTAGGCGTCCATTAGCCATGTTATTCAGGATGAGAATAAATACTTGGGACTTCAACATCCTTAATAACCAAAAAAAAAAAAAAAGTCCATTTGCCTTCAACTGAAGCACTTAGACTTTTACAAAGCCTCTAGATTTTTAATCTTTGTCTATTCTACTTCTTTACATATTTTGAGGAAATAGTGGGTGGTAGTGGTGTCCTCATTGACATATATTACATTAGATTTCACAGGTTTTACTAATTAAGTGACAGATTGTAAGTCTGTAAATGCTAAGTATATCAATTATGGTTAACCTCCCATCTTGATAAATACCCATGCGAAAGCTAAGCTAATCAGCTGCTGGTGGTAGGTTTATATTTGACGAGAGACAGACATGAGAGTGGCATCAATTTTCTCATTTAACTGTTACCAGAGAGAGCAAATAGGCCAAAAAACATTAAAGTATTCCTTTAAACTGTCACAAAGTCACAGTGTGACTTGATTGAGAGCACAAGTCATACTTGTCCTTAATGGTGTGATATCAACATATGGATCTAGTAATTGGTAAATGTGAAGGAAGTAGGCCTTAGTCATACACATGGAAGGCACGTGTTCTGCAGCTTTCAACTATCCTGGCCCAACATTGAATAGTTGTGGACTTATCAAGCCTGCTGGAAAATATTTCTGTTCCATGGGTCTTGTGTGAACATAAATACGCTTGGAACACTTTGCAATAACTATGAGGCCCAACAACTATAACAAAAATATAGTTTTAAATACCCCTCCCCTGCCCCCAAAAAACCCATTATCCCAGGAGTATATCCCCATCTGGAATACTGGACTACATTAAGCATTTATTCAGGTAGCTGACTGCTAATCTTTTATAATCCAGTGCTAAATGCTTTTATCTGTAGACAAATTGTAGCTGGATAATGGCTGGGGTCACTGACTGTATAGGAGGGGGCAGAACACCATGTGCCTTCAGCCCCAGAAACCAGGAGCAACAATTGTTCCGGCCTCCTCCGTGGATGTTATTCATCTGCCACCAAAGGATTGCTGAGGGGACAAAGAGGCAGGCCAGGCCATTAGAGCTTAATTTAATGCTCGGTCGCTCGACATTCTCGACAGCTGTCTCAAGACAAAAGATGATGTGTGTCACCTAACCCTAGGTAACTTTAAACGGGAAGAAAGAGAAGTGATCACACAGTCAACCTCTTAGTCTTTGCTGGTTTGAATAGGAGGTTGGGTGCAGGAAAATGTGTGTGGATGGACCATTTATATGGTGTTCTGTGTATTTTTGTTCTAAGATTCTTAAGTTACAATAATGGGAAGTCTTAACGCTACTCTACAGCTGCAATGATGGATGATATGAATGTCTTTTTCACTTTGTAGGAACAGTTCATGAACAAATCATCATCATAGCCAATATTTTTGGCAATATTACCTTAATAAATGTATCTGAGTGGTGGTGGACATATATACATATATATCATCCAGTAAGTAACAGGAAATCACAGCACAGAATGCCAAAAAATATGTTTACGGTCATGAGAAACAGTTTGTTTATCTAGTAGATATCTTTATAGAAAATACTGATGATAGTAATACTACCTTAGGAAACAGCTAAAGTCCATCCACCAGGCTGTTGGTGTTGTGGCTGAAACGGAGCAAATCCTTACTGTACAACAACCACACATTGGTCTAATATTCACACATACTTTTGGCCAAGTAGTGTATTCTTCTGCAAGAAAAATAAACAGCAAGATAATCTTTTTCTATTTCATGTACCACAGAGCAACCAAAGTCACCCCATATTGCTTTTACTTTCTGTCCAAAATAGATAACATCCGTCTAAGGAATGTGGAGCGACCAAGCACTTAAATTAAACTTAAATGTGTGTACAGACTGAATGCATGTGCACTGAGGCGCTTTCATGGTCCAATGGAGAATCGAGCTCCAGCTAGCTAACAACGTGTGTGAGTCCAGTCAATTGATTTTAAAATGTACCAGTGACTCCAGTTGTTTCTGTTATTTGCCTCTAAACTCTCGCTTTTATTTAGGTAGAGTCACACAGTTCAAACATTAAGTGCACTTCCTCCAGCAAAACGTGTCTGTTCTTGTCCTTTATGGCCTTTCCACGAACTGTTTGCTGTGGTGCCGCTTCAAGTACTCATTTCACATTCAGTCTGAACACATCTCATTAACCTGCACATCCAGCTCTGGTTTCATATTGACTGATCACTGGTCACAATGGAGAGGATGCAGTTTTGCGCTTTACCTACAGCACTAAGGAGCAGGGCTTGTGTTTAGAGGGCCAGCTTACATTTGGAAACATTTCGGCTTGGGACAGAGCACCACTCCTCCAACAGAGATTCAATAATCACATGACAACTGCAGGAGCCACAACTACCAACTATCGAAGAAAGACGTGTTGTTGAAGGCAAAGGTGGGTGGGTCAGGGGGTGGAGGGGCAGGGAGCAGGGCTGAAGAAATGAAGGAGATGGTTTGGTTTGGGTCACCTCTTCAGATGGTGACATCTTGGGGCAGTTGAGGCACTGCCACTCCAGGCCTCCGGTTGGAGCAGTGCTGCATGCAGGGCAGCAAGGGGCCAGATGATGACAGGCCTAGCAGCTCCCTGGATTTGCCGGGCCACCTTCGGCGCCACCGGCGACTACCATAACCAAGCCTGTGGCTTCGCCTCACTGCCTGGCCTAACAGCATGGCTGTCTGGGGCCACAGTGGGTCCGTGAAGCTAGAGGTGCTGGGCTCCTGAAAAGGGATGCAGGACCTGCGCCTCAGTGGGCGTTCTTCTCGGTAGATGTGGGAGGCTGTGAAGAGGTCGGGGCTGAAGTTGAAGCAGGGCTGCCTGGAGCCTCTGATCAGGGAGATGCGACCCTCCAGCGACGGCCCCAACAGGCTGAGGCTAGTTCTGTCCGTGAACGAGTCCGTTCGGTCTTCGTAGCTGAGGTCAGCGGGAGCGGAGCACTGCTGCAGGGGCCAACCTCCGCGGCCCTTCCCCCCAATGTCCGCAGTGCTGCCTCCCTCACCGCCATCACGCTCTACCCTGACTGCTTCATCTTCCTCCTCTTCTTCTTCTTCCTGCTCCTCTTCCTCCACCTCTGCGACCTCCTCCTCCTCCATCTCCCCCTCCACCGCGCCCTCCTCCTCGTCCTCAGTGCTGGTGGGTGCCGGAGAACGTGGGTCCCGCAAGAAGACTACTATGACAGTGATGTTATCACTAGAGCCGGCATCTCGGGCCGAGGCCACCAGCTTGTGGGCGACCATGGTGGTGTCTCCAGCGTTCTCCTGGAGATGGTCACTGACCACTCGCACCGCCTCGTCCGGAATCACTGTGTCCCAGAAGCCGTCACAGGCCAGAATCAGATAGTCTTCTGAGCCGTCCAATGGGAAGATACTATGGTCTGCATCGCCACAGATGTAGGGCTTGTGTTCCGAGTCGCCTGCCAACACAGACACAGAAGTTCATCTGTTAGGACCTGCTCAGACCGACATTTACAACAGCAGAATTGTGCAACTTTGCAACGGATCTGAGTGGAATGAGTCGAATCTCCGTCAGCAGCAAATCTGTTCTTTATTTTGTAGATGTGAATTTGAAAACATGTTGGCCAAATGCAAGGCTGACTCAGCTGCTGACTAATGTTGCGGCGATAAACTCTCAGGGTGACTACTTTTACATGCCTAGATATTTATACAGTAAACATTTTTATATAATAATAATATCTTCACTTGTATAGCACTGTTTAAAATCACTAGAAAAGTGCTTTTAACAACAAGGCATGTCTGGAAACTTTAGGAATTACATACGTTTAATAAAGAAAAGATTAGAAAATAGCAGCAATTAAGCATTGCCGGAATAATAAAAGCTATGAAATAAAACAAAATCAGAAGCCAATAAGTCAGAAAGTTAAGGCCAGCAGACAATTACTGAAAACATGCAAAAGTATTGCAATGTGTTTTATTAAGCCATTTAAAAGAAGTCAGTGAGTCTGATGTTCTCAGGCAGGCTGTTACAGAGCTTCAAAGCTCTAAAATACTGGCACATCTTGTCTTTAGTCTGGCAACATCGACAACCAAGAGGCCTCATATATGACATTTTGCTTCTCAGAAAGGTGCAGTTTTATGGCACTTCTGGCAGGAAAGAAATGAACGCGTGCATTAAAAGACCAAATATCACAGTCTTGTGTAAAAATACATAAAGTATACATGTGGTGTACAGGGTGTCCGACTGAACCACTGTACCTATTGCTCTGGATACAGACAGGCTGCCATTGACCCTCCATGTGCCGAACCAGATCACACAACCTCCCAGAGCCTCGATCCTCTTCTTCTCATCCTGCAAACACACAGTGATAGTCATAATCTCAGCCAGTGACTCAGTGCGGCGCTTTACCTGCCTCTGTTGTGCACTTAAAATGACAGTTCACTCAAAGTGAGTAACACTGGGACTGTTTTTGGACATGAAAATGTGAAGCACACACTCAAAACAGCAGAAAACATGCCAGGCCACAACAATGACGGATGTTAGGCCATGTTGATAGTGGTTTGCAATAGTAAAACAAGAAACAGGTGATGAAAAATAATGTTGGCTGTGTCTTCTTATGATGCAGAATTTACAACAAAACAGTAACATTACAAAACGGTTGTTTGCAGCTTCGGAAGCATGTCATTTTTCTTTCGGACAACAAAACTATAAATAGACAGATTGGTTGTTGGACTGCGATGGACATTATTGTCTGTGCAACTTAAAGGAATGGGGCCAATCTTTGGAATATATGCTTATTCGTTTTCTAGCAGAGAGTCAGATGAAACGATGATGCTGCTCTCATGTTTGGCTTAGCTTAGCACAAATATTAGAAACGGGACCTCCCAGCACCTGTAAATCTCACTAATTACCAGTTTTTACCTCATTTGTTTCATTCATTCAAAAAACAAATACAAAATAACAATTTGCTGTTTTACTGGAGATTATGTGCCAGAATATTTTTTGGCTGCAACCAGTAATTTTCTGGCACCTCCGTCTGTTGCCTGGCAACTGCTCAGAGTAAAAAACATTTTGCCACATACCCCTCTGTAAAATGTCAAATTTTTACACTTCAGTTGTTTTTTTTTTTTTTTGCAGATTAAACCACAGCTTTAGTAAACAGTAACTGTGCTGCATTACATAATACAGGTGCAGATACAATTAATTTAAATCTTAGGAATTAAAATGCAACAACATACTGTACAAGAAGACAGTTTTTCTAATTCTATTGTACCAGCTGCAAAGAGTTCATCATCCACATTCATTAATTTATTTATTTTGCACTTTTTTAACTTCTGTACACATACTGTGATGGTTTATCATGTCAGTCGACGCGACAGATTTGTGTCTGAAGAATGTGTGCATCTCACCTCCCTGTCTGGTGTGTGTATTCATTTGCATTTGAATTATTACAACAAAAACAACAAACTTAAGTGGCAATTAATTTCTGGTCACGTTGTTCTCGCCTTTTTGCTAATGCAAAAGGTGGTAATACTCCTGTATGAGGTGCATTGTCCTCAGGCATACTTTTCAACATAGTTTATGCACTAATATCCATCCATTATCTATACACCGCTTAATCCTCACTAGGGTCGCGGGGGGCTGGGGCGAAGGCAGGGGACACCCTGGACAGGTCGCCAGTCTATCACAGGGCCACACTTAGAGACAGACAACCAAGCACACTCACATTCACACCTACGGACAATTTAGAATTACCAATTAACCTCAACATGTTTTTGGACTGTGTGGGAGGAAGCCGGAGAACCCGGAGAGAACCCACGCTGCACGGGGAGAACATGCAAACTCCACGCAAAAAGATTGCGGTGCCCCCACCGGGACGCAAACCGGCAACCTTCTTGCTGCGAGGCAGCAGTGCTACCAACTGCGCCACCCTGCAGCCCTGCACTCATATGTAACATTTAAAAAAAAAAAAAAAAGAGTTCATCATCCACATCCATTGATTTATACATTTCACAAACTTGCAGTATGCATTCAGTGGAAGAGACAGATTTGTGTCCGATGGCACGTGTCTCACCTCTCTGTCTGGTTTGTGTGGTTTCATCAGCTCCACCACCTGCCCTCTCCTGACCAGAATGACCTGAGAGTCACCCAGCCAGGCCACGTGCAACGTCCGGCCCCGCAGGAACGTCACCACGCCTGTTGTGCCGCAACGCAGGGTCTGCCAAACACAAACACGTGCTACAGCATTCAGCTTGCAGGTAACAGGAGCTGCAACACCACTACTTAGATTGTGTCCCTGTTTTACCGAATTGTCCAACTGCTGAAAAACAAGCAGTCACAGTAATAGTATATACTAGTAAACTAATACAGTCAGCTAATCTGATGGGTTATTGCTTCACATCTGTACACTACTCAGTACTCCGTGTTGCCCACTGTAGGATATGTAGCAATGAAGGGTTTCTAATTGGTGGTTACCTCTCGTTTAGCCTTCTTCACGAAGCGTTCGTCTGTGAGTTTGAAAGCTTTGCAGAGTGCCTCGCCGGGGTCCTGGCTGAAGGATTCCTGTCGAACTAAGTTGACGTGCAGGTGGTTGGCGGCATAAATGGCAGCGTCCACCCCGCCGTGACCGTCGAACACAGCAAAGAATGCTTGTTCTTCCTGATCCTGAGAGGCAGAAAAACAGAAGACACTCAAAAACAAATAAGCACACGATTAAAAGGACAATTAAATAAAAGCAGAACAGTTGCTGATTGCAGACAGGTGAATTTATTGTGTTAATATGCTGACAGTAGGAGAGAGAATGACAAAAGATCTCTTCTCACCTCTACTTTTAACAGCACACAATATTCTTTCTTATCTCAACAAAGGTACACTGGGTGAAGGCACTTAAAACATCTTTTAAAAGATATTTTTGACGCATTTCTGGCTTTATTATATTGTTCAGTCTGGAGACAGACAGGAAACAAGGTCAGAGAGTTGTCTGTGTGGATTCATACAGTGTGATCCAATACAATAGCTCTGCCGTAAATTCTGCTTTTACAAAGCTTCTGTCTGCGCAGATTCTTAGTCATCCAGGTCATGGGAATCCAAATGCTTCAGTACAAGGCAACTGGGCCGCCTTTTCTGGTCTTTAAAGATGTTTCACTTCTCCTGATGTGGAGTCCCCACTCCTTGAGTTAATCAATTTTCACATTCTTGAGAGAGAACAGAGACTGTTTGAAGAAGGAGTGAAGATGCCATCTATATCAAACTGAAACAGCCATCTCTAAATAGATGAGGGGTCTACAACACCACTTTTCAGGTTTTTACAATGCAGTCCTGAGATCCCTCCTAATCTCTCACCTGGGAGGCTCACAACCATTCACACTTTGAGGAATGAGAGTCTTGGGTCATGAGAAAGAAAGACTCCCCACCAGTTAGAAAGAACTGACAAACTGTCTTGGACAAAAGGTGAAAGATGCTTTGGAGAACCATAAAGAGAAGTCCAGTTGCTTTCTATTGATGCAGTTAAGAAAGTCAGAGAGAGAGAGGGGTGGAGCATGTAATAGCAAAGGTCGCTTAGAAGGGAATCAAACCATACAGCTGTGATGTATGTGTCTTAAGGTCATTGGTTGGTTTAGCCTCTCTGCTGTGCTATTTCTGTTCAGATCTTATTTGTGAAAAGCGTGAATTACTGTCGTTCATGGTTTCTGTTTGCCCGTAGGTGATGTCGTGCTGCTGGCTGCTCAGTTTGCGATTATAATGATGAATCTCTGTGTACACATTTGAACTTTGAGATTTCATTTGCATTTTTATTAGTCCTACAAAACTGGTTCATGTACCAATTGAGCTAATGTCTTGTCATATTGTTCTTGTCTTGTTGCGAATGCCAATAGTGATAATACTTGTGTATGAGCTGCATCATCTTAAGTACATTTTCCTGCATGGTGTGATATTGTTTTGGGGCTTTTCTTTTTGCAAATGCATGCATGTTTTTTTTATTTATTTTTTATTTTTTGGCTGATCACAGCAGAATATTTAACTCAAACTTTTGCATTATACCTGGATGCTAAACTTCTGCTAATTTGGTTAGCTTTTAGTGAGGAGAGGAGGTCCTGCTTGCATAAAAGCATCAGCACATTTTAGTAGAGGAATCATGTGTCCGATTGTCTGAGTGGATGTCTTGTATCATCTGGAAGTGATCAATATTAATGATTAGCATCTCAGATGAGAATGGATTTGGGAAACTGCAGCGTGTTGTTGCTTCTCATAAGTTATGTATCTTTGGCTTAGATGTTTCCCCTGAAGCAGGATGCTGGTATCTTGCTAATAGTTTGTCTGCAGTGTAGAAGAGGCACTAGAACTCCTAGAAATTCACAGAATAAACTGTTTTCCATGAAGAATAAATGGATTGATTGATTGATTGATTAAAAAATAATTAGCAGAATGTAAGTTACTGTAGCATGTGAAGCCAAAGTTGTTGAAGTTTGGCAATGAAGCAAGTGAACAAATCTGTGACATTCTCTGAATGTTTCGTACAAAAGGTGCAGTTTCCATCTTTTCTAAGATGGTGTTTGGAGAAGCAACATTTATGAATAATTTTGTTTACCTTGATATTTATTTTAAAATGTTCCAGAAGAAGGAGAGACCTTTTCCCAGCAGATATTGTTCACAAAGTGTTCTGATAGCATGTACACATTCAGTACTGTGACAGCATTTCCTAGAACAAGAACAGGGGAAAGTTGTACCAACCTGAACGTTGAAGAGTGTGTTGAAGTCAGGGATGATAACGTGCTTGTCCTCCATCTTGCGCCTCATGTTCTTGATGGCGTGGATGGACGTTTCGTAGTATGGCTGTGGGCGGCGGCGAAAGGGCAGCTCCTTCATCCAGAGGCAGCACATCTCGAAGAGGCTGTTGAACACCAGCCGGGCAAGCTTCACAGACTCCAACTCTGACACACAAACACACAGACACAATCAGTCAGTCGTTTTGCTTCTCTATGGGACGGTAACAAAGCTCCTTTGGTTCCCTAGGGTTGCTTTTTAGTGTTGTTTTGTAGTGATGACCACACAGTTGAGGGCCAGTGAGCTGTTGAAGTCTCAGTATAGAGAGTTGGCAAATTTAAAAGAATACCTCTCAATCTTTTGAGCATCAATCAGAGCTTCTGTAGGTCTTAAACATTAACCTGAATGCTGTGTGAAGGATGATAATGGTAGTCCACAGTTAGAATGGATTGAAATGGTGATCCAGAGTAATCAGAGTAATTTCTAAAGAAACCTCCCACTCCGGAAAAATGACTCTTACAGTTTAATCAAGTTCCATCTAATAACATAACTAATATACTATTTCTATGTTGCCTGAAATAGCACATGCAACAATTAACTGGCAAATGAAAGATTGTTTTTGAATGATTTTTCAATTTCACTGTGTCCATCCATCTATTATCTATACACCGCTTAATCCTCACTAGGGTCATGGGGGGCTGGAGTCTATCCCAGCCAACTTAGGGCGAAGGCAGGGGACACCCTGGACAGGTCGCCAGTCTATCACAGGGCTACACTTAGAGAGAAATGACAGCGAATCACCAATTAATCACTTAGAATCACCAATTAACCTCAACATGTTTTTGGACTGTGTGGGAGGAAGCCGGAGAACCCGGAGAGAACCCACACTGCACGGGGAGAACATGCAAACTCCACGCAGAAAGATTCCGGTGCCCCCACCGGGACGCGAACCGGCAACCTTCTTGCTGCGAGGCAACAGTGCTACCAACTGCGAGATGTAGTGAAGATGTTATGGCAGCACATAATTTCCTAACTCCTTACTATTCGTTTTTCCTTTAATCTGTCACCCATGTGTATACATAATTGTCTTGACCCAAAATCATGCAGAGGAAATTAAAACATAACTTTTATTCAGCTCTGGTTGGTGCCTGCAGATTTCCTAAACTTCCTGTTTGGAGATATTTTATGTAGGTACATTATTCTGCTGTGTCAGAAATCTGAATTTTAAAACTCGGTGGGAACTACACCCTTGTGGACAGTAAAACCCCAGAGGCCTGTTATACTTTTTCAGAAAGGCAAATATAAGGAGCAGTCACTGGAATAAGTTAGTGGAGACGAGGCGAGCCCATCAGCGGCAACAGTGCTTTGACCAAGACGTAGGCTGTGAGAGTGTCTGAGTCTGACCTACTAATGCTCGCTGCAGGTATAATAGTCTCTCCTGTGTTTGCGTCTCGCTGTCATTCTGCTCTCCAAATATGGACTCAGTGAGACAGACAGAGACCAGCCTGTGCTGCGTCCCATTTCCTGCTTTCACTCCACCTTTTAAAAGTACATCAGACCCAACGTCCCAGTACTAAACTGCACTTTGCCCTCGTCTCGCTCCAACCGGAGATGCTTCAGAGCTGCATCTGACATCGAGGGCTACTTATAACACCTTGCAAATAGCTGAAGAAAACAGCAGAGTGCAGCGAAGCAGCATCAAACAGGATGCGATCGGCTGTTACACAACACAAGAACTTTGAGACAGCACACACGCACAACAGTCTGAGCTTCAGAGCAAGTAAAAACATGTGGCGCAACTCTTCTTCAGCATGCCGAGCTTTGGTTCAGCATCTGTTTCTGGTCTTATTAAAGCAAGATAACCAGAGGAGACTAATGCATGATGTGCTGGAGAAGAGTTGTGCACTGGCTTTTTAATTAATTCTCTCTCTCTACAAATTCAGCGTCTGGCTTAACAGTTTATGATGATGAGTCAATTAAATTAGAATTTATGATTCACAGAGGAGATTCTTCCTCTGCATTTGGCCTACCTCAAGGGACAAGACTGGCAATATTTTATAATTTTGTTATTGTGAACAAATTGATGCCTCTGTACCTGATGAAGAGCCAGTTGTATTGAGTCGCTGTGAAACTAAGAGTAATTATGTTTATTAGACTCATCACCTGAAGACTGGAAGTAAAGGTGTTTTTCACATTGACTGGTACTCAGTGGTCCCTACTGGAGACATAACCTCTAAAAACAGGTCACAAATACACTGTTTTAGTTTTAACCCTCTGAACCGGTGGATTTAAGAAGAACACCACAATTGCACCATTATCAGAGCCAGAAACTGTAAAAGACGAACTAATCATCAGATTGTCTACTTTCTTACTTTCCTCTGTATTTGTTGTGTGTAATTTTTGGTTTCTTCTGGAAAATTAAGGAAATCTAAGCTTGAAATCACAATGTTTTGTTCTACACGTCTCATTTAAATTTTCACCAAAAATGACAAGTTCTCATAAAAAATCTAAAATTCTGCAATTAGTGACTCAGTCATTAATAACAATCACGTAAACAAAATGTAAAACATTTTAAATATAAAGTAGTAAAATATCTTTAGCATGTAGAGCCTTCATTTTTTTCACCATTGACAACACCTGTAGGAACTTGCTGTTGATTTTATTTTATTTTTTATTTTGGATTCCATTTTTCTTTTTTTTTGTGTGTGGTTTGTTTAAGACTTATGGCATTATGACTTAGCTATCCTGCACAAAAGACATATTTGAGTTATCTCTACTTGAAGTCGTGGTTGTGCTGTTTTCACAAAGCTGCAGGATTTTATATTGAAGTGAAAAATGAGTTTGCAGTGAGTACAAATGTGGCAGGAGCAGAAAACAAACGGGGTTCAGAGGGTTTAAAAAAAGGTGTTTTTCTCTCCTAAAATGGCTGGCTACTGTAGTTTCCGGCTACTTTGCTGGGGGACTATTTTCAGCAGAGGATTAATACACATTTGGTGCTCTATGGGGGGTATTTCCAGCAGCAAGGAGAGTGTATACGAGACGAACTTACAGTCACTAATAAAATACATACTCATAATTGAAGTTTCAACAGATGCTTACTGCAAAGTATAATCTGTACGTCTTTACAGATGTGTTATATACTGAAAGTGGATCAGACATAGCATGACGATCATGTTAATGTAAATCCGTTGGCCCGTGGTAGATGTAGTATATCCTGGCTCACAGCTCAGTGTGCTTTGAAGTCTGCTCTCTGCCCTCTAGCGGTCAAACACCACTTAATGCAGGTTTGCGGGGGAGAACTGGGACAAAGCCCTGGTGGCTACATGCCTGCGTATGTGTGTGGGATGAAGTGAGAGAGAGACCTAATTTGTGCGAGGGAGCGGTCTCATGGGCTCCCCGAGGACTCACGTGGTAATGGGTCAGCTCCATCTTCCACAGTCTTGTTGAGGTGGTGGATGGAGAGGTCAGTCTGCATGATGCTGTCTGCGGTGGCTCGGGCCAGAGCGGCAGCCAGGGAGCAGGGGCAGTTACTGTGGCGGGGAGAGACGACACCGTTATGAATGGGTCGGGGAAGAAAAATCATCTTACAGTAATCCTCTGTGGACGGCGCCCATCATTCATCCAGTGTATTTGAGTGACAGCAGGATCTAGGTTTAACAGAAAATGCATTCAGGGATAGATAACAGTAGGTCAACAGTGTCAACGTGTTGGATGGAACAAACAGAGCACTGATGGCTTCGCTATTCTTAGAGCCTTTACACAAACAAGTTCTGGCAGATTTTTTTGGCCGATTTTAGCTCATCACAGGTATCAGCACTGGCACAGTTGTCTTTTTTAAAATGTAAAATGTGGTACATATCTTCACAGTTCTTAGATTTATGCGTCCTTGTTGGAAATATTTGTTCAAAAAAGGCATTAATTCTTTAGGCAATGGCACAATGGCGATGCTAACATGGTGCCGTTTAGTTGGTACACTGTTTACTATTGTTCAGTTTAGCGTGCTAACATTTGCTAACCTGTGGTAAACACAAAGTACAGCTGAGGCTAGGGGTCCAACGATATGGTTTTATCAGGGCTGATACCAACGCTAATTCTTTAGAATCAAGGATACCAGTAACCAATATTTGGAACCAATATACATACGCAGTAAAACACAAAATTTTGGTGTCAGAATTTGTGATAACTTTGTTGAAATGCCTCTGCTTTCCACATGTTTAAATAAAACACACTTTCCAACATGTTTCCTTCAGTACTAATAGGATAATACTTACAAAAGGACAAACAACAGCACAAACACAAACAACACAAGCCTACATTTCCGGCTGGTCCGTATATTTGTGACACTGGAAGCTACAGCAGGCAGACATTCTGCAAAGCTCTGCGTAGCACCAATACAGCAGCATGTTTTGGCCTTCATACTGCTAGCAAGGTGACATCTGAATATCCGTAAATTTATTTTACAGTTTATCGTGTGCAAGTGGAATATTTGGCGTAAGAAAGTCCACAAGAGAGTAAACCCCGCCAAAAACCTGTTGCATTTTCTGAAACATTACCACAAAGCTGAAAACAGGACTGTTTAAATGCAAATAATATCCCTGGGAAAAGAATACTTACATACATACATACACCCTTTAATCATTGCACACTACATTAGAAACTTTTAACTGTGTTCTGATTTTCATGTGGGCCCCGGATACCATATGTGAGCTGGACAAAGCTGGAGCCAGCATCTGCCTTGGAGAATGTGAAAATGATATAACACAGAGCTGTGTTCAGCGCAGCAGTACATCACAACATCTGGCCAGATGTGTGCGTGCTGGAGGAGGTGGGCCTGTTCTTAAGGTTAACAGGAGTTGGGGAGGAGGAAGAGGAGGAGGAGGAGGAGGAGGAGGAGGAGGAAGAGGGGGTCGTTTGAAGGACTGAAGGCTCGCTGTACATGAGTCACCAACATAACTAGGCCACCTCCAGATGCAGGTAACCATGGTAACCCAGCGTCTACATGTTCTCCATCACACTCAAATTAAGTTTAAAATAAACCTGAACTGAGCTGATGCTAGCTTATTGGATTCGAAATGAGGGAGCGAGGGCAAAGGTTTGCATCAGTGCTGTGAAAAAGCAAATTAAAGAACTGTCAGGTTATTTATTTTTATTTATTTATTTATTTCTTATGTCTGTCCTGGACAAATGAGATCATCTGATCTGATGATCTGCTGCCAGTGATACCTCAAACCTTTTACACTTGATGTTTGTACAGAAGAGCAAACTTCAGGCAGGAGCGATGTGGAGTTTAGGTTTTGCTTTCATGGTTTGTTCATGAAGTGATTAAAAAAAACTGGCCAGTTTATATGTAAGCAGGTCGCAATCATAATTAAAATCAGACTACAATTGTTGGTCTATGCATTTGGAGGTGATACATTAACTGAGTCAACAGGTGGGAGATAAGAAGTGTCTAGAAAGTACTGCACCAAAACTCACGAAGTAATGAAAGGTGCTTTTCAGACATAGGGTCTGTAACTTCTACTGCTTCATCAGTGTGTTAAAGTGACACCATTCTTTTATTCAGACATAATTTTTACTTAAATGTTCCTCACTGCTTAATTCAGAAAAACCTACCACAGAGATGGGAAGAGCCACATAAAAAGTTGGACAGAACATTCAGTGATGCATAATGCATAATAATGCTCCAATAAACAAAAGACTGACTTTTAACTAATAGCAAGTTCATCAAACTGTCTAAAAAAAATAGTCTAGTTCATTTGTTATTTCATAAACGCTGAAAATTCTGTTCATTTGTGATGATAATTTGTCCAGCTGCAGCAAATTAAAATGTATTTTCATTGTTACTCAGCTACCCGTTGCCACATTTTGGTTATTATTTTAATGATTAGGTCACACTCTTTGTATATGTAGTTATGGGGACGCATCCAGACGTCTAGTACAAAAATCCTGTTATGAGATGGTGAAACTGAAAAATCTCCAAATCAAATAACCCTACTTCTTAAAGATGATCTAATCCGTCCAAACCCTCAGTAATCACTGCTGTTGATTACTTCCTCAGAATGTTTGGCCACACTCTGCTGCGACTGTTCTTAGAGCGCCACATATTTTCACAAATACAGTCATACACATACAGTTCATACTAATTGAAAATGTTGCAGCGGGCCCATTGAATCCTCAAGGTGCTCTCTGTTGGACACTTGAAACACAGTACTCACTGCACTGCATTTAATTTGCCCATAATAAATGAGATGGGGATGGCTGAGTGCAACACAGGGACATATTGTACAATTAAATACTCTGAATTCAGTGCGAAAGGGCCTCTGTGGCTCATATGTCAAATAACACAGGTTTAATCAATGAAAACTTGAGCCAACAGCAGCCAGCCTCAACTAATGAATCCAGCTCTGCTCTCGCTAACAGAGAAATGAGCTCATTTTCATGTAAGATCCAAAAGGCTGCTTAACTGATGTGGTTGGACATGTAGCCTTTCAACAAATATATGAGAGAAGAAGTAATTAATACATTCACTGTCACCGTGTCCCAAAATGGTTATGTTTAGCTTCATGTGACAAAGGCCGCTTGCTGCAGCAGTTACTATGACGAGTGCAAAGGAGGCAGGAGGTCGAGTGATCTTATTAAAGAGGCACAAAGTCTCAAACTAAGAGGTCAGCTGACCTTATTATAGACACACAGTCTGAACTGGAGGAGGTCAGGGTGGATAATTGGGTCAGCAAAACGTCTGACTTCATCATAAGAGCCTGTTGTTTGTTTCCTGTTTACAACCATCAGTCAATATTGTTTTTTAAGCATGACCACAGTGTGTTTATAACCCTAACTACTTGTCCTCTAACCTTAATAAAGCCCTCATTTGAACCAAAACCGTGACATTTCCCTCAACCTGACCAAGTCGTTTTTGTACCACAGCACTGTCACGTCAGAAAACTGTGATTTTTGAAGGCCCCAGTAAACTATATATTTTTTGCTAAACAGATAATACTTCCATGTGTTATTCTGTCGGGTATGAACCATTGACTGTATATGATAATGCTCCGTCATATGTAGGATTTCTGAACAGTAGTTTGGAAACTTCGTCTGCCTGTCACTATCTTGGCTCACAACTTCTGGTTGTTCTAAAAATGAGCAAAGACGGGAAGCATGAGCAGAACTGAAGCCTGTGGGCCGTGAACTGTCTTATGACGGCACCCAGCTGTCACTCAAAGAAGCCACGCCCTTATTATGCATAACTTTAAGCCTTAATACAATTTAACTGGGTGAGTTATATAAAAATTCGTCCTTGTACAATCGTCATAAAAATTAAAATTAGCTACAAAGACCAAAACTGTTCTTTGTATTAGGCTGTAAACATGTTTATTGCTGTTGTAACGTTGGAAATTTTAACAAGGAGGCTTATAAGGGTTGACTTGCTTTGGGAGCCTCAAGTGGACATTTGTGGAACTGCAGTTTTTGGCACTTGTGTGTTGGCTTCACTTTTCAGCTCCTGAGGTTGCCTCTTGCTGTGGTCAAATGTTCATTAGGTTGTGTGGGTGGATTCTGTGCAATTTAAAAATTTAGTGACACCATTATATCCTTCTTACCTGCTTAACCTTATTTTATAGTGTGTGCTATAGTAATACTTTGTTACATATTGACCTTTTCAAGTTAGGAAGACTGCTGTAAATAAACCAACACAGAGGTAGTGTTGGGAGTAACACTTCCCAAATCTCAACAATTTGAATTGTGGACATTAAAAGTCCCATACTTCCCATATTTCCATGAGAATGTTGTCCAGGAGAGTTTTTGTCCTCAGATCCAGTAGCTAGTTGAGCTCTAAGATGGCTGTTACTGACTTGTCTTGCACCTATTGAACTGTAGGTACTTCAACATTTGGCAACTTTCCACAGCAGGATTTCGAGGCAGATGGGAAGTACGAAAATATTTACATGAACTGCCCCGCAATGTGCAGTTTCAGCCTTTCTGTTTCCATTGTGATGTTAGATCCGACAGCTTCAACTTCAATGTTAAACCTGAGTGTGACAAATAGTAGTTGCTGGATGGAACTCCAGTTCTATAAACATGTAGGAAACAGAACAGTGGAGGTTCGTATGTTAACCTGTATAATGAATTTAACGCTGTTCATGGCAATTTTAGAGAGAAAACGTCTGATACTCAACGAGGATATTAACAGGGCAGAAAAAAATGTTGGTCCTCTCTGAGTTTAATCCATCAGCATTTGTCCTCTACGAGTTTAGCCAACAAGTGTCAAGTCCCAGGTAGCAGTTTTTAAAGGTCACTCAGAAGAAGCTACACTGAAGTGGGTACTTACTCTAGAAGAGGTTCTACAGGGTCAGTTCTTTCTTTAGTTCTTCACATGCAAACAGCCTTCATGCTCCGGCAGTGGAAAACAGCTAGCAGTTTCATGTACTTTCCTCTTTTGTGCCGATAATTCCTGCTCTTTTCATGTGCTGGCCATGCTAATTGCGCCCAATTAAGATGTAAGCGAATGTTTGTGGCGTTGGCTTCCACCTGTGCAGAGCCTGCGCTTAATTGTGCTACATTCAGAGAGATTTTCCCCTCAATTACAAGCTTGTTGTTTTATTATGTCCACATTTAATTTAAGCACGTTATAAGCTGTTTATATGGCTGTGCACTCACTTATATGCAGCGTTTCTGTTTTAATTCAAAATGCTGCAGACACGCGAACATCCACACACACAAAAAGGCATATTTCTACACATCCTGTCGAGACTTTGTTTACAGTTCTACAATTCTACAATTCCATTTAGCAGACGCTTTTATCCAAAGCGACGTACATCTGAGAGCAGATACAACACAAGAAGGATCTAGTCAGGAGAAAACAATCTAGATAAGTGCCATGTTCAGCAATAAAGTTTCCTCACAGAACCTCTGGACTGTTGGTCTCCTCAGTGGTTTGCTGTGATCATCCTCTCAGAAGTCTTCTCGAGTTTGTGTTAGAGTTTGGTGTTTATTTTAGGATCATACTCTCAAAGCTGTTCTTCTGCCAGAGGATAAGAAACTAAATTCCTCTTCAAAGCATTTAATATCATGTAGTCATGGTCCCATCCACTTCTGCTGATAAATTTAAATTCTCTCTGTTTTTTGCTGCAGTTTAGTTAATCATTTTTAAAGTAGATATTACTTTTTAATTGAAAGATTTAAGTTTTTCTTTGTCACACATGACAGTAAAAAGAATATTTTTGGGGTTTTAGACTGTTGGACAGACATCTGAAAATGTATTCCTGAGTGCTTTGAACATTTTAAAGACAATTTAATAAAGATCATGCAAAGTGTGAAAATAATAATTAGTTGCAGCCTTGGTTTGTTCACACTTTCATCAAGGTGAAATGGAACAGTTAATAGCATTTCTTCCTATTTTGCATGTTATACCTCAAGTCTGTATAAGTATACATGAAACACAGACTCATGTGTGTCACATGCAGCCCGGAAACTAAGGTAGTTTTAGCTGAAGCTGAAGTGAGAAGTTGGTGAAACAGTTATGGCGTTTTTATGGTTCAAGTGCAGTTCAGTTGTTTGTGTGTTGTACAGTGGACATGTTTAATCAATCCAGGGAGCGTTTTTCCCTAAAGTGCCCTCCTGAAGTCAGCCAAAGTGTAGGTTTGTAAAATTAAACAATTACTGAACGCTTTTACGTTCTGTTTAAACAGAAATATCTCTTTTATTTTTTTTATTTTTTTTTAAATGATGCTACATGAAAACACTTTTACCCCTTTAACTCTCCTATTAACTTTCGAGTCAATTTGGCCCCAGTCAATGTTTAACATCTCTAAATAAATGATTGATATATTTTTTTCTGTCTTACTTAAACGGCTATTTACACATAAACGCGGGTAACATTTTTAATTATGATAATTTTGTAGAAGTTTAAATTACTGGGGCCAAATTGACCCCACAGATAAAAAGATGCCAGTAAATTGAAGGTAATCGGAGGGTTTAAAAAAAAAAGAATAACGGTAATATTTTAGGAAGCACAGGGAAAAAGTGTCATCAAAAGTGTCAGCTGCATCCACAGGATTATACTGAAATGTCACACAATTACAAGACACAAGCAGCTGCCACAGTGCTTTAGATTGGCATAATTGTATATATTAATATTTATTAGCACACCATGTAAACATCTACACACACTGTTCGAGGTCTACTTGTACACCTGCACACAGGGTCATTCTTTTATTACACCGTCGTCAACAACGTACAATATGTTCCTTTTCATACCTGCAGTTCTAACGTACTGCTGCCTCTCCTTTCTTTTCCTTTCCTCTCTCAATGTATTATAGCGTTGGAGAAAGTTGAAACACGACAAAATGTTCCCTTCTCCATGGCAACCGCAGAAACTGCAAATAACTTCACTGACGATCATCTCACAGACATTGTTAAACGTATTAAGAAGGCAACCGATTACTCCTTTTCGACAGAACATATCCAGACCATTTGTAATGCGGTTTTTTTCTTCACATTGCAGCAGGCTTTTATCTCTCATGAACTTTACAACAATGTCATATACGTCATAGTGATTAAATCCTCTCCTCAGATTTACATCTAGCGCCGATGTTTAACGCAGCTACAAGAGTAACCTTTAGGAAGTGAGGTGGACTGTGGAGGTGTGGCGGTTCGGTGGACGGTCATGTAACTAATTTTCTTGTCCCTCGTCTCAGATCTGCTGTTAACATTCACCTTATAATTAGTTGGAACTGTGATCTTTACCCGACCTTAACTAAGTGCTTTAGAGCCCTAATATATTTAATTTCTCTGACATTAATACCAGACTGTAGCTGACATATACAGATATCTCCTGGGAGTTGTATCAGTAATACTACTCTCACTCTGGTCCAGGCTGGAGAGAAACCTGTGGATGCTCAGAGCTTGGATGAGAGACTTTCATCTAAAGGATGAGGACGTATCTTGGGACAGTGTGTGGAAAAATATGTTCTGCTGCTGCACCAAACCATCAGTCAAACTGTAATGCACACCGGCTCAATTCACTGAGAAGCAATTAGCAGACGACACATCTGGGCTTGAGTATCCAGCAAAACCACACGAACTGGTTTTGCTTTTCAGACTTGTCTTCCCATGTGTTACAGTTTGCATAATTTGCTCAATCTATTATAATGAAACAGTCTATGTGAGAGAGCAGGGGTGGGCGGTCAGTGCAATTATTTGCACCAGGCATTTGGTTCGATATTTGCAAATAATGATTCGTTTACACAAAAAAGGCACTGGACATCAAGGATTTTGCAGAATCAGACATCGACATCTTTTGGGTGTTTGCGTTTATGCCTCGTATTAAGCTCACCAGGTTGCCCGAGACCAGTTTAAGCCGGTTCAAAAAGCTCAGCATTGTGCTTAAAGATGGAAATGTTTCAAACTTCTGTCATTATGGACATACTACACATCAGCTTTCAACTGTTTCATAGAAAGTCACTCGCTCCCACAAGTTATGGCCTAGAAGTCTCGATTTTCATACTAGTGTGGTTGACAGGATCTAAAACGTGTGTGGTGGTTTGCATAATTCTGGCATAAAGCATGTCTTGGTATTTGCTATTCTAATTTGAGTTTTTACACACGAGAACAGAGAAGCACTTTTTTTGAGCTGTTTGAACTGATGTAGTCCAGGTTGTGTTATAGCCACACAGCACAGAAACAAGAGGAACAAAGACTCATATGTGCATTTTAACATTACAGTTCTTCTGTAATAAGGTTTTCTGTCCGCTCATACCACAGAGGTAAGATTTCATGAAAAAGACTGGCTATCAAAGAGATTAATTAGTGATGCTGCAGTTTTCATTCTGCCTACATTATGATCTTAATATGCAAAGCTGGTGGGCTTCTAAGAAAACAAAGGACATTTTAAGTTAAGGGCAGCTACACTCCTGCAGGAGGTGCAGGGTGAAGTGACACTGACATGGTGGTTCGTTTCACAATAACGTCTTCGTTCTTTGAGTCTGTGCGTGTGAACTGCCAGATTGTAGTGCAGCCAGCAAAACACAACACAAAACCGAGGTTCCCCCACAGCTTCACAGAAACACTTGCATGTTATCCTCCTGTGGCGCTGCTGCCTGTGGGCTTCATCAATAAACACTTGCAAAAGGCAAACTCAAGTAGAAAGATGTACAAAAAAGAGAAGTGCAGGTTGAGCACACATCCCTTCTTTCCTCAAAATAAGATCTGCGACATCTTTCATCAAGTTTGCAACACGAGATAATTTCCCTTTGACATGTTTCAAAACAAACAACATACTTGTAACTTGCTACCGTTTGTGAGTGACAATCATTTGTTAAGCGGCGGCTGCTGCCACTGTTTGCGATCTCATGTGCGAGTGGTGCCACGCTGTATTTTTTGGCACTTATTTTGGAGCATTTTGTTGTGTGTTTCTGTGTGTAACTGTTTGGAAAACTGCTGTTCAGTCATTTTAGAGGTGGGAAATCTCTAGTTAGAAAAACAACGATGGTCCAATCACTTCTATTGGAATATTGGTCTTGCTGAACGTGTTTTTCTTAAATGTGCACTTTTAAACCATATTCACTGTTTCCATGCTTACAATTCATTTCCTCCTATAGCAGAATCTTTTCCTCAAGTCCTTGATTTTGTTCTCAAACTGGGTCAAGGTCTGGAGACATGAGGAACAGAGTAGTTAAAGCGTGGCCCCATAAGCAGGAACCATTATAGCCTCCTGGGTAAAACTCTCCTTGAGAATGTGGACATCGTATCGGTGAAATATCTTGTTCTCGCTCTTAAGGTGTGGACCACAGGATATACTGACACTGAGTAAAAATCTGGCGGCAAAGTCATTACCTGACCTTAATCATCATATCAATGAGATTGTAGTTCGCTGCCACTATAAAGTAAAAAAAAAAACATCCTCGAAAAGGAGACCACTAGGTTAAAAATTATCCCAGTTTGTGCCCAAATAGCTCCAAAACATGAGGTAACTTTATCCATTTTTTTAAACCCAAAATAAATTAGTATTCTCAACCAGAGATGGAGATAACAAGCTCAGATTGTACTTTAAAGAGCCATGACATGCAAATTTCCCAGTTTAGAATTGTATTTGTGTTGTCAAGTAGCATATGTTTACATGTTTTAAGGTTAAAAATATATTTTCCTCCTACTGAACATTTCTGCAGCTGCTCTGTCTGAAACACTTTGTTTTAGCTCCTCTCTTTAAGGCCTCCCGCTACCAAAAAGCGTAATCTGCTGTGATTGGTCAGTCAGCCAGATGAAAGCGAGGAATCACATCTTTGAGTACTAGAACATAGCTTTTATGAAAGCAGTGAGGAAATTATAGTAGATTGCAAGGAAACTGCTTGTTGCTTGTTCAAGGGCATCCCAGAATAGCTGCTAAGCAGGTGCTATGCTAATATGTTACATGGTGATGTCACTATGTAACAGAAGAAAAGTCTTGACTTCAAATAAGGTGTTTCAGGCCAGCAAGGAGTTTTCTGTGGGAGAAAAGAACTCTTTCTGGGGTGAACTTTGGGCTTTGTATGTTTGCAGAGCTTTTACAAAAGGCTATTTAAAGAAAAAGGAAACCCCAAAAGCACAATATCTTTAACAACTGCCACAGGTGTATTGTTCATGGACACCATGATGTGTGCATGATGTTCTAAACCTGAGCTGAAATCAGTACCTCAGGCCTCAGAGAAAATTTTAATGGGGTTTTGTCAGGCAGTGGTTCACATTTTCCAATTTTCTTGATTAATCTTTATTAATGAAAGCATCTCTGCCCAGTTCACAAGCAACAATTAGATGCAATAAGTCCATAAACTGAGCCCAATGTTCTCTCCTTCACTGTACAAACGGCACACTGTGTCCACAAATCTCATAAATATCTATTCCATGCTCTGTTTAACAATTAGTGGTGGTTAAAGTTATTATTCTGGCATCTCGCCATCACTGGATAGATGCAGCGGAGGTTATGGGGAAAGAGAGCAGGAGGATGACGAGTGGCAAGGTCTGCCAAGAGTTGAGCTGAGGATTCTAAGCTGCTAAGGGCATCAAAGAAGGAAAGAGCAATGCATCCGCTGACCAGAGACAGTAACAATAGTCTTGGACAGGACATTGGAAAGGTCTTGTGTGCAGGATTTAGTGGCGGCTGCCGTGGTGAAGTTGCAGATTGCAGCTACAGATGTCCCAACCAAATTTTTCTGCCCCTGATCTGATCTGAGTTGTTCATTGTTTAGTCCCAATACCATTTTCCTTGATAATACACCCATCAAGTACATTACAGTTATGAATATCAGTCTTAATTTATATGTTTAACAAGCAAGTCTAAGAAAAAAAATGCATTTCCTTATCCAAACTAGGGCTGGTCCGAATAGCAATTTCTGTTCTCCGGATGTTCGGCCCCAATTAATGGCAGTATAATGGAGTAAAATGGAGTAAAATGGTTCCTGTGACTGATATGATTATAAGTGACATAATTTAATTGTTAATACTTATGTCTTTGTGTGTTACAGCTTTTTGAGGTGGATGTAATCTTAACTCTTAATACAGTATTTACAATTTTCTGACACACAAATGTGTTTGCTGGTTTTGCTGGACTTTTCCTTTGATCCCTATTTTTTATTTTTTATATTGTGATGTTAAAGAATAATTTGATCTCACTGAGCCTCAAACTGTTATTATTATCATTAAAAAGAAAGAAATTAATTGACATTTGACCAAACCTACGACAACAAACAGCAAGTATTACATAAAAACAAACACCCCTGTCCATCCTGAGACACACACAAACATTCATGGATGTAAAACAAGCGATTGCCACAACGCACCACATATAATTAAAACACAAAACATGTACATCCATTTCATATATTTTACATTTAGTTCATCACAGTTAAGTACAAATATCTCACCGACCTTCAGCTTCAATTAATGTTTCCAGATACTTTCAATGTTGTTATAACTTCTTGCAATGTTTTTCTCCAGAATAAAATTATGTTTGAGTCGATTAATATTCAAGGGCTCAGCCCTTGAGCCTTTTAAAACACATTTATCTAAACACAATAATCAGATTTATGATAAATCACACATTACCACCTGAAAAAACACAGCTCAATAGAATTACTTATTTTATATACCTGAAAAGATGCTTATTTAGATTCCTAAAGGCAAAAAAGCATCAAGCAAAATAAAACCATCTTATAGGTTTATTGAGGAACCTGCTAACAACAAGTCAACTCATCATTACTGACATTTAAAACAACAGATGTTGACCCATACTGGTTTCCAATAGAGACACAAGATTAGCATTACATTTTTTTCCAACAGGTTTAAATATTAAGGTTAAGACCCGACAATGTTATTTAGTGTATAAATTTATCTAACTTGTTTAAAATATTGAGGTTATGACTCTACATTATTATACGCTGTGAAATAAATAATAAAAGAAAGTGATTTTAATACAGTAAAATGGTCTAATTTTCCAGTCACACATTGTAAAAGGACAAATTACTGTTTGTTAAAATTAAGATTGTTGATGCAGACATTATTTACAGTTTTGTTTGTTTGGTTCTGTGTTTTTTGGGGGTCTTTTTTACAGTTAAAGTGTACAGTTAATACCTCTTCTCTGTAGTTTTACTAGATATTGTCTGTAACTTCACAAAGCAGAAACAAACTGTTCAAAAATAGAAATTATTTAACATTTTTCAGTTCTGAATATACATAACTTTTCTTTAGAATAATGGCTGATATGTGTAAAATAATGACATTTTCACAGATTTAAACAGTAAATATAATGTAATTTTATGGTCAATCACCATTTGCAAAAATACCCATTTTTCAATTTCTGCCCTTTTTTTAATGGTTACCATATAAATTATTACTTTATTTTGGTGATTTTCCTAGTTATTGTCTGTAAATTAACAAAACAGGGAAAATCTGTAAAATAGCAGTGAATAGTTAAAAATGTAAAAACATATACGCATGCGAAATTAAATAAAATGCAACTTATTAATTAAATGATGGCCCCAAACCAGACACAGTGCTTTTGTAATGTGTCACAGTATGTTGGGGTTTTTTTTTCTTATCAATGCTTAAATGCAAAATCCTGTAAAATCTGTAAAAATAAATAAATAAAAACTGTCACATAAATGTAGTGGAGCAGACATTTAAATTACATCAAAATCATAACTAATTACAGTACTTGAGTAAATCTACTTAGTTACTTTCCACTGCTGTTTACTCAATTTGAATTCCTGCTATCATCATTAACAGACGTATAATTATAAGGATCGAGTGTGAAAGTAAAATGGAGACAGACGACCTGTCCTTGTTTAGGTTCTTTCATCACCACCTCCTCTCCTCCATGTTTCCATTCATAGAAACCCACTACACTATCCCCCCTCTCTCTCTCTCTCTCTCTCTCTCTCTCTCTCTCTCTCACGCTCCCTCCCCTCTCCTCCCCTCCCTCCCACCACCACTGGCTGCCCGGTGGGGGAGGATGCTGCGTCGAGCCGCTCCGATTGGCTGCAGGTCACACAGGAGAAGACGCGACGCACCAATGGCAGCGCCCCGCGGCTCGTGCATCACAGTGAGGTCATGTGGAGCGGAGGAGGATTAAAGGGGAGCTTAATCTCAGTTCAAACCATCACACTGCACCGACACGACCGACGGCACGACAAACGAGCAGCGCCAGTTCTGTTGTCTCTGCTGGTCTTTTAATTCATAGACAGACAGATAGATATAGATTGATTTAAATTCCACAGCGTTCGGTCTATTTGTAAAAGCTGATCTATTTCATATCGTGTCCAGTAGTTTTTTCTTTTTTCTCTTAATTTTAATGTGTGAATACTTGACAACTGCAAATAACACACCCACGTGAATGAACGACATAATCCAGTGCAATTTGTAATACTGAGAACAAACCTGCCGCAGTTTTCCTTTTTATAGCTATAGTTTATGTGCATGACTTTTTTTTTTTGCTCTGTACCGGTGTGTCACTGTGTCCTCTGAGCTCCTGGTGGCTTTATAGAGCAGCAGAGGCATCCTGACCAGATTTATTTGTCCGAATAAATGAAGCTTGAGGTTTGAGAAGCAAAAAGGGGCCAAAAGGAAACAATAGTTGAAGTCATAGTTTTGTTCTCTGGTTGAAAAACCTGGGACTCCCTCACAATCAAGGTGTAACAAACATACTAAAAGAGTCTTTTGCAGGCTAAGAGGTTGTTGATCTACGATGTTTTGTTCATTCTTTTCAGAACGTCACAGACTTGTTCCTGTTATCTATCTATCTATCTATCTATCTATCTATCTATCTATCTATCTATCTATCTATCTATCTATCTATCTATCTATCTATCTATCTATCTATCTANCTATCTATCTATCTATCTATCTATCTATCTATCTATCTATCTATCTATCTATCTATCTATCTATCTATCTATCTATCTATCTATCTATCTGTACATAAACTTACTACACTCTTTTTCTTGTTCTACTGACTCTGTGTGATTCTAGATTGTTGTTGCTGTTGTTTTGTGTTCACTAATCGACTATTGCCATATATCACATTGTGAAGCGCCAGAGTTTTTATTCCAGATATCTCTAACTTCATTATGACCGATCAAAATGAAGTTAGAGATGTATGTAACTCAGTTTGGACAAGTCAAAATAATAGCTGCAGATGTCCAGACTGTTGTGCATGATGCTGCTAATCTGTGGCTTTATACTGGATGCTGGTCCAGCAAAGCAGCATTAGCAGAAGTAATGCTGTGGTGGATGAGATTGTTAGAAGATGCAGTGAAATGGAAAGAGCTCAGGATTTTGTGGACAGTGAAAGTTTGTTCAATTTAAGCCTTGTGATCGAAACTTACTAGAACTTTGGCCTCAGACTCCTTTGACATGGCAGTAGAATTGCTGCCATATGCGGTTGTGGCGTCACAGTATGTTTGAAAAGCAAGGAGCCTCCAACGTCGTTTAACTAAACTAAAAATCTATTTCAAGATATCTGCAATTCCATTTTGACAGGGCAGAATTCCATTTTGAGATATTTACAATTCTGACTAGTTCACCTTACTTCATTTAAGATATCTAAAAAACTTATTGTCGATATTTTGAAATAAGGTTAATTTACAATGTCTTCTACTAAAATATAACTATTAATAAGAAATCAAGTTAACTGTCAGATGGAAATGTTAAATTAACAACAGTGGCCTTCATTTTGTTGACCCTTCCATCTACCCCGAACTCCTCCCATTATGTCTCTGTAATAATATTTCCTGATTCTAAAGAATCAAGCTAAAGAATAACTTACACAAGCTGCATGTAGGTAAATTGAGGGTAATTTGCCCTTACTTTAACCAGAGCCCAAACACCTCATCATAACCTAAACTACGTCCAAAGTCGAACAGGACAGCAGCAACTATGGGAAACAAAATTCTAACATGAAGGAAACACTATCTGAAGAAGGATTAGAGTTTGACACAAGACCAGCTCACTTTTGGTTTATTCATGGCCTGAGACCTGCAGTGACCCATTAGTGTGTTTGGATGCAGGCTATGATTTGGAAATAATCTTACTGTTGGTAATTAAAAACATGTTAATTGCCTTTGTGAATATGTATCAGCTAAAATGAAAAGGTCACTCAAAGAAATGAAATAAACTGAAGCACTGTAGTGTCAAAAACACAGGTGATTTCTCTCCCAGTAAAGATGTACAGCTCCCTGACATAAAATACTGCTTTGGTGATGTTGAAACTCAAAGACATGCATTTTATTTATCTATCCATAGGCTTTATTTCAATATGAGCATAAACTATATCTTATTTTCTCTCTGAATACCTTAAAGCTTTTACTCCTTGTACTGCAAATTTTATACATTTTTGTCAAATGCTGTGTTTTAACTTTGTTGAATCTCCTCTAAACTGTTTTACAAACACATACTTGCCCTCAGTGTAAGACTTGTAAATAATGCAATCTAATTCAGCACTTCAGCCATGAATTCAACCTTCAACAGAGGTATTAATTAGGGCTGCAATTATCACTTGTTGATTAATATGTAAATTATTTTTTAAGAAATGAATCAGTTGTTTGATCAATAAAATGTCAGAAAATGGTGAAAATTATCAATCAGTGCTTCCCAAAGCTCAAGATGATGTCTTCAGTTTTGACCACAATATTCACAGATGTCCACTTTACAGTCATAGAGGTGCAAAGAAACAAAAAAATATTCAAATTTTAATGCTGAAATCTGATCTTATTCAATAAAAAATTATTCCAACCAATAAACTGATGGTCAAAATAGTTGGCGATTGCTAAAATAGTTGACAACTAATCGATTAATCATTGCTGCTCAAATATTAATGTAAATATAAGTTTAAAGCCGTGGTGCTGAAATTGTGTTTATAAACGAGGTGGACGAAACATTCGAAAGGTCTTCAAGGTGATGCGTTCAAATGTCATTGGTCTGATTTGACAATATGATCTGTTTACAATGACGTAAAACAGAAATAAGTTTTTAAAAAGTCTCAGACACTTGAGAATAGTTGGTATATGTGCTTAAGCATGACTTCAGTTGTTCCCTTTATCACAACAGCCGCCGGTGGACCTCAGTTAAAAATGAAAGCGCCAAGTGTGGGTATAAAATCTGCAGCTGGGTTTGGCGGTATGCTTGAGTCAGAGGTGATTACTGCTTCTCCCGTGGACCTCGGCTCAGTCTGTGGTTGCTTTTGTTCTCTCGTGTGGTCTCTGCGGCGGCTGTGTTTAGCTACAGTCATGCAGGGAGCTCTGACAGGCTGCTCGCAGTGATAAAACTGGAGAGCTCTGGGTGTATGTGTTAGCAGATGACTCATGCGTGCAGCCATGGTGTTTTGTTTTTTATTTTTTTGTGTGTTTTTTTTTATTTTTTATTTTTTCTCAACCATTGCTTTCTACAAGCTTTTTTCTTTCCTACAGAATTAGCCCCGGAGTGGAGCAACAAGGTTGTTTCCATAGCAACACAGAAGCGAGTGACTGACAGTCAATGGTGTCAGTCGTCCTGCTGCCAAACCCACAGAATAATCTCCCACTTCATTATTCTAAATATTGAGCCTTTTCTGTGCCAAGTGGAGGTGAGAGTGGAGATCTACGGGAACTCACTGGGCTCTATCGATATGTTCTGGTTTGGGCATCGGTCCCTTGTAGCAGGCATCCCTCACATTAAACCTGGAAGACAGCACAGCCATTTCTAGCAACACAGAGAAAATCCTCAGGCTATTACCAGCCTCACTTTGGTATTTTTTTCATCCACATTTCCAAGCGAAATGTTGAATTAGTGTGTTCCTAACAACTACGGTTATGTGAACACAGTATTCTCAAGAGGGCATGACGGGATTGCATAACACAATGTGTGCCAGGAAGCCTTAAATCGTGGCATTTTCACTGCTGCTTCTCCCTTAAGATGGCTTTCAAATGACTTTGATGAATTAATTTGTCTCCTCAGTCCACACACACCATGTGGCGCTTTAGTCTGTTACCGGGTTTTTTGGCATTTGATGGTGAGAAGCAGGAATCCACTGATGCTGCATCTAAACGGCTGGAAATCAAAAAAAAATAAGCCTCCGGTTCATGTTTCTCTTCCCAACTGAGGGTAAAACCTTTTGTTTTTCATTTTTGCTCAGACATTAAAATAAAAAACAGTCAATAATGATTCCAAATCTCTTTTTTCCCCCCCTGATACTACCAGGCTAACCAGTTTTCCATTCTATTTCTATATCCGCATCTAAATGTAATGTACTGATAAAGAAGGCTGATGCATTTCCCTTATTGAAAGAAAACTCTAAAGACTTCCCTCCCCTGTCTGTAAATCTTTAAACAACAACCCAGGACTATTTTGTTTCATTTGGACAAAAGGCTACATAATTTCCTAACACAAACGTCGGCAAACATTAATACATGAACTGAACCCTGTATCTGTTGCAGACCACATCCAGCTGACAAATGAGGAACATTTGGTGCTCTCGTGAGTGTTTACAGAAGCAAAGCAGAAGCCAGATCTATGCATTCCCTCACATATACAAAATGTGAGATACTTCACACGTATGAACATGTTGTTCTAGCTTGATTAATAGGTGACCTGAAGTGTTTTCTTACAAATCACCGTTGTTAAATAAATCTGTCTTGTTTTCCGACAGCGCTGTGGCTAAGGTTTGTTTTGGTGTAGGCACAAATACGGCTTGGTTGGAGTCGGGGGAAATATCAAGGTTTCAGTTGAAGTTAGGGGATCTTTGTCGTCATGGTTACAATAGTAAATACTTGGTTGAGGTAGGAAATCATAGGGAATTATAGTGGCCATGAGTGAAAGAACTTAAGTTGACTATCAGACGGAAACGGCACGTGATCAACAGCGAGTGAACAGTGGCCTTCTGTGTTAAAATCAGACGTTTTGCTGACCCTTCTATCTGCCCCAACCTCCTCCCTTTGTGCCTCCATAATATTGTCACCTGACTTTCTTTGCTTCTTTACTTTCTTTGCGCTTCTTCCTACAGCTATTAGTTGTCACATGTCATTTCTGAGCTGTCATTTTTCTTGGAATAGTCTTGTGTAACGATGGATGGGGCAGACGGAGTTCGTAATACAAACATAAGTCTAACTGCACTTGAACCCAGTCAGTTATTGGCAATTATGAAATTAAACTGAGCATACACCACAGACTGTATATAAAAAAGGTTTACAAAAGTAAAGCCAACATATCTCAGTTGCCCCTTTGTGGCTGATGGCAGTACAGGTCATAACACCTGGATGGGAGTGAGCCAAACTAACAAGATGGTTTTCATCATATTATCATGTCTTGTCATGTTAAAGTTACTTCAAGTGTTCATTTTACTGATCAGTTTGTTTTAAAATTATTTATTTGATGCTATAAAAAGATGTATGTTGCTGTGACTGACAGCTGGTCTGAATAAAGTAGCCATGAGTCTGTTTTAAAAACCAGAGCTCCAAAGATTGATTGATAACTTGTCAACTATTACATTAATTGCCAACTATTTTAATGATCTATTAATGGGTTTGAGGATTTTTTTTTTTTTAAAGAAAAGAAGCAACAATTCTTTGCAGCTTTTAAAATAATATTTTTTTGCTTTTGTTCCTCCTCTGTGACAGTAAACTGAATATGTTTGGTGTCATTTTGGCCACTAGGAAACATAATGCTATCGTGGACCAAACAACTAAAAGATGAATTGGAAATAATCTGTCATGAAAATAATGGTTAGCTGCAGCCCAGTTTCAAACCACTGAATGAGTTGTTTTGCAATTAACTGATATTTTGAGAATCTAAGGACAACACTGCAGTTATTTTTTAAAGACAAGTTTGTATTTTGAAGGTTAATTGATGAGTTGATGCTAACATTACAGGTAGACGTCACCTGTGGGTTTGTTAAACAGCGGTTTTGAAGCTCAATATAGTGGCTTCAGTTGTTGTTATTCCAAAAATGAGCAAAAAGACGGACAGTTAGTGGAGTCAAAGCGGGCCATGCTTACATCTCTGGGACATAAACTGTCCTATGAAGACACACAGTTGTCATGAATGTGGACATTAGCTGTAGAGACCAGCCTGTAATATCTAGTTCTGATGTGAAGTTTGGCATTTTAACATAGCTGTCGATTGCAAATGACTCGCCTTTGGAGGCAGCCTCAAATGGCCAAGTGAGGAAGTCTTTTTTGTACTTCTGCGTTGGCTTCTGGAGGTTCCTGCTTGGGGAAAATAGTTGATTTGAAGCGAGCTAGCAAAATAACTAGCATACAGTCAACAGTTCAACACAGGCAAGATTGTGTGTTTCTTATAGGCAGCGTTAAGAGATGCAAATTTTGTGCAGGAGGCAGGATTTCGATGCCACATCTCCACCCCCCGGTCACTACTGTGCAAACTCTGGTTGCAGACAAGGTCATCAGCGTCCATTTCCACAACATTTTGGCTTCACTCTTTACAAATTAGACTAAAAGGACATATGCACATTTCTGTCTTTTTTCATACACAGTTTTATTCAACTGGCAGCAGCAGAAAGATGCATGTGGGATCGACTCAAAATAAACTACAATGTATGCAATGAAGGAGCGTGTCAACCAGTGCAACAGTGCGGCTCACTGATGTGCTTTTGTACGACAACAAAGGAGCTCTCTGGCAGAGAAGAATGAGGCTTTGGCTACAGAGACAATACTTGTTAGGAGCATCAACATTTGCCAACAATAAGAAAAACACAGATTATCATGAGAGTTGCTCTTTAATAACAACATATCTACTGACAAAATTACAACTTTGTATTTGAGCACGAAACAACTATAATGACTTTTGGTGCACGGCAGTCGAACGGAAGATTTTTTTTGTACAGATGTGTTGCCTCCATCTGCAGCAAACAGTAAAACCTGAGCAGTGCGATTTGCCGACGGCTCACGACTAGCAGATGTCAACAAAAACTGCACGGTGTTTTGCCCTCTCAGCAGTTCTATCTCATAACCTGAGTACACCTCTGGTTGTTTTCGGAGCTGTGCTGATGTAACACTGCGCTTCAAACAGTGTGGAAATGATGGAGCAACTGTGACTGCAGACGTCACAGAGTGCTGCTCTATGCATTTGCAATGCCATGTTCCACTTACGATGAAGTGCACAATGTTGGCTGCAGAGAGGCGTGTCTAATCTGTCATAAAATTAGAAAAACCTCCAGAGCCACAAGACTCCTAACAGCCTACAGTACATCTGGGACTGCTGTGCAGGCTGCGGGGCTACTATTTCAACAAGACATGACAGTAAGTGGAGACTTAAAGGTGACACACTGCAGGGGAAGTGAGCCGTGCAGTGTCGCATGTGTCATGTATTTGAAAAAGGTTGTGTATCTGTTGTAGCTAAGTGTAGTCAGTTTCCAGATAAGCCTGCAGCCTCTGCTCAGCCTCCACAGAAAGACTGGGGAACTTACATGTAATTCCCTGTGAGATTTTTGAGCAGGCCCAGTGCTGCTCTGCACAAAGCCTTAAGGCAGTATTATGTAATCTACCAGCTGGATCATTGGTGGATTGGTGAGAGCCTATAGGGGAGTCACATCATGTCCTGACCTGAACTATCTCTGGAAGCTCCTTTAATTCAAGCAGTATCTCATAAACAATGGTGTTGTCTGTGTGAGTGAAGTGAGAAATTAAGTGTTGTGCCAAGACTGATTCACCAGCATTTCAATATCTGCTCCTTTTTCAAATTATTATTTAACACAGTCATATCTACTGTTCATTTTTCAATATCTTTGCCCTGCAGTTTGGGAAAAACACGCTTATTAGCTTTCTGGAGATAAGAAGATAAGCAACATTTTCTATTGTCTCCGCCTTAAGTAGATCCAGTTATTAGAGTCTGGATGTTAGCTTAGCTTAGCACTGAAAGCAGGGAGAAACAGCTGGTGTGGCTCTCTAAAAATACATATACTGCCCCTTTAAAGCTCACTCAAGCCCTTTTCAGACGGGATATTTATCATTGCTGGTTTCTTCAGTCTGTTAAGGTAATGGCGAAAAAATGAAAACAAAAGTTGGCATAATTAAAATGTTCAACCAGGAGAATACCTATTCCCTTTCCAATTAATGATATTTTTGATTACCAATTACCTAATAATTAGTAGCATGAACGAGTGAACAAGATTTTAAGGACTTCAAATCCTGAACTCAAGGTAAAAAATAAATTATAGCGCCAATTTCATTAAGTTACCTCAACTTGAATTTTGTTTTAATGAAATGAAAAATACTTTATTCATCCCAGAAGGGAAATTCAATTAATTAAATCAATTAAATCAACTAACGCAGAAATTTGAGTTTAAATTACAAACAAAATTAAGCTGATGCAATTGCCCACATTATTTTGTCAACCCAGTACATCAAAATAATGGTCGCAACTAAAAGACTTATTGAAATCAGTAAATTGGATTTTTTTTAACTTGACACTATGCATTTAATTACATGATGGGAATAGGTTCCCTGAAATACTTTTCAAAGTGTGTAATGCATACTGATGCTCTGGTGAACAAAAGATTAATACCACCAAGATATCCAAATAACCAATCACCTACTGTATTTATGATTCCCTAAACACTAAAAATTCTGTGAGGATAATATAACTACTAATTAACAGGAAAACAAAACACCTCTGTGATGGAGGACTCAACCTGAGGACAGCCACTATGTAATAAATGATTTAACTGTCGTTTGTAAACTCTCATTTGAAGAAAAGTACACAGTGTGATTTGCTGTTAGCTCCTGATTTATCCTGTCACCATGTCAAGGATATTGTATATATTAGTATTTTTAATATATATATATTGAATAATGAAGTTACCTTAAAGACGCACGTCTCTCATTTTGGAGACGCTCATATGGACCCTGCTGCTCTCTGATGCTGCAGCTATTTAATAACTCAGAGGAAAAACTCCTAAAAGCAACTGGAAGAAACAAACTAAACTTAAGCTATTGTTAACATTTTGTCAACACCAGGACTCTTTATCAGTGAGGCTCATTTAATTGACCTCTTAAGTTTGTCCTCATCACAGTAAAGTTACATTTTTCTGCACATTTCAATAAGAAACTCTGATTTTTGCTCTCTGTGATGTTTGCTGGTGCTAAAATGTGGAAATCACTTCACACAAATGGAAGTATTGCTGCTTATGTAAGCCTGTTCTTTCATGTGAAGGCTACTTTAACTTGTGCTAAGTTGTTTCTTGGTTTGACCTTGAAGTAAAAACTTCCATTACAACAAGTTCATTGAGACATGAAGCCGACACCTTCAGATGCCACTAGATTAACAAAAGGAATGCATGTCTTAAAGAAACAGAAGGAAAACAGATGAAAACAACGCAGAGCATGAAACTTGCAAGAAGGGCGGCTAGGTCTGAAAGTGTTTTTTCCCCGTTTTGTATTTCCATTTTAAATTTTTCTCAAAACAATATCCTCAGTGTTACATAACAAAGACACGAGGGAGTCTCCCAAGTAATGTAATAAGCCTTCAGGTTTATGTAATGACTACCGGTTTTAATTATTTCAGCTTTTGTTTCTCAGGAACCATGTTTTGTCTGTAAGCTTTAAATACTGCAACACTCATGACCCTCAGCAGGAAGAATAGCTGCTGTCAAGTGGCGGCTAATGAGGATCCTGAATAAACAAACAGATGTTGCCATGGAGAAGAAGCCAGTCAGAGGCGTGAATAAAAGCAACTCAAAACACTTCATGGCAGCGGAGTTGAGAACAAAACATGATGCCACACTCGCGAAATTCACTTACAACTGATCCAGAATTCCCAACTGAGTGGATTTACGCTGCAGTTTGTGTTTATATTTTCCTCAACAATGTGATTTTTTTCAGCTGTTGGCCGCCGTCAGCGTCGCAATCGTGAACTTTTTATCAAAGCAGCAGATATTTTCTAGCGCTGTTGTTAATCTTTTGATGGAACTGATGATTGAAGCAGGAGAGTTTCATGTTGGTCCAAGCAGTAGAGGCTCTCCCACTGAGAATTACCTGATGTTTTCTATGGGAATAATGAATGGGACTTTTACACGCAGTACAGATAACTCTCAAATATTCATCCCATTGTGTGTGTGTGTGCTCATCACTTCAACTGACCTCTTTAACATAATTACATTTGTTGTCATGTCTGTTGCTGATAGCTGCTTTGAAAACAGCTCACAAATGTACTTATTTCTCTGCACAGTTTTCCAAAACAATGTGGTTTTTAGCCAGAGTAAATTGTGTTGTGTAAAACTGTTGGTTTTTGCGTGTTTTGGAGGACTTGCTGACAGTAAGACAAACAAAATAAAGTTTATATATTATATAAAAATAGAATATGATATCAACAGGGTGCTACCTTCAGCCTCTTCATCTGTTCTGCTGTAAAAAACAACAGGCATTCTGACATTTCCTTTTTAATTGCGGCATTTATCATCCTTTATACTTTATCGTGACGTAGCCCTTCAAGGCTGTTAAAGGGGAAACATGTAGCGCAAAAAGAAATGTTACTTCAAGCCTCGACATGCCGACTTGATCTTATCCCAACCATCTGTTTTAACAGAGTATTAAATTGCTTAAAGGATGAAGTGTTAGTGGTTGTGAACTGCTCCCTGCATACCGACGTGGCCCCCGTTGTTCAGAAGACGGCAGTAAAATAAACTTAACGTCAACTACATAATGCTCGGCAAATCTGAAGTGAATTTCAAATCCTTATTTTGTACTTTCAATCTCAGCTAATTTCTGACATAATTTTATGAGCATTTTAGAGTTTTATGCTCAGCAGTATGGTGTAGTGAGAGTGCCAAATTACAAAAATAAATCAATAAAAGAATTCTTTTTTAAAAAGTGGAAATAAAAAGAAGAATAAATATTATAATAATTCATTTATTATTATTATCTTATTTATAACATTTTTTAAATTTGATTTTGTAATCATTTTTATTTATTTATTTTATTATTTTTTAAGTTATTTTTCGCTGGTTGGCACGAAATGCATTCTGGGATACTTGGTGTCCCAAGTCTACACAAGGCTGTTTCTCAATACTCAAGGAGGCAAGTCCCTACTTGAGTACTATTTCTTCTGCACCTGCGCACAACGACATTCCTACTGCACACCTTTCTCTGCACATCTTTCCTTTGCTTTTAAATGCTGCTTTAAATTAAATGTCGCTTTAAAAACAAAAACAAACAAAAGAAGAAAAATAA
>NW_007578154.1:25363-52411 GCF_000690725.1 Stegastes partitus | reverse complement strand
TTATTTATAACATTTTTTTTATTTTATTTTGTAATCATTTTTATTTATTTATTTTATTATTTTTTAAAGTAATTTTTCGCTGGTTGGCGCGAAATGCATTCTGGGATACTTGCTGTCCTCAAGTCTACACAAGGCTGTTTCTCAATACTCAAGGAGGCAAGTCCGTGCTTGAGTACTATTTCTTCTGCACCTGTGCGCAATGACATTCCTACTGCGCACCTTTCTCTGCACATCTTTCCTTTGCTTTTAAATGCTGCTTTAAATTAAATGTCGCTTTAAAAGCAAAAAATAAAAATAAAAATAACAAAATTAATTTTAAAAAATGTAACAAAAAATAAAAATGATAAAAAAAAATACAAAATAAAAAATAACAATAAATAAATTACTATTATATTTATTCTTCTTTATATTTCCACTTTTTAAAAATTATTTGATTGATTTATTTTTGTAATTTGGCACTCTCACTACTCCATACAGCAGAGCTTTACTCACAAAGTAAATGCATGTCATGAAACAAAAGTGCTAGTTTTCATTCTTTTTTTTTTGTTGTCTGCTTGTAAGTTTTCTTCTCCTGCCCGTGTGCTGATCCAAAGAAATAAATGTACCAAAGGTCAAAAAGAGAGCAGCGACCTTTAGTCTTAGGCCGACACCGTGGTTCATCACACTGAACCATTTCCATGAAATTAGCCGCGGTAGCTGGCGGTCCACGGAGAGTCGGTGCTCACGTATTTGGTGACCTCCCCTGACATTTTCTCGTGCCGTAATGAGGCCAAAATTTCCAGTCGAACGCAAGCAATATCAAACTCACTCTCCTCCTGAGGCACGGGTCAAAATGTCATCTTTGCACCAAATTAATATTTATCTTAATTAAATTGATAATTCATATGTAATGAAAAATTGATACGCACATTTGCATCACAAGTGGTGCTGAAACACTTAAGTAATTAATGATGAGTTCTTAATTATTGAAGCTATCGTCTATTTTTTTCTACTTCTACTTCTTCTTTTTGTTTTTGAAATTCTGGTTTCGAAACAAATTGTGATTGGTATTTTTTCCCTGTCTGTAACATTTCAACAGACCAAATGATTTAAAAAGTGAATATATATTTGGAGAATACTCATTAGTTGCAGTAATATGTTTACATTTAACCTCGTGGCTTCATGACCTTGGTGTGTCTTCTGCAGGTGCTCCTCCATTTTTAGACACATTAACCTCTCTTTGTAGGGCAGTCTGCAGCTCATTCATTCATTCATTCATTCATTCATTCATTCATTCATTCATTCATTCATTCAGTATCTTTAAGATACATTTCTCAAGGTCAGACAAGCAGGGATTCTGGACCGGAGCGTGGGCTGAACTGCTTTGCATTCAGTTCATCTGCCACAGACATATGACTCATCATCTGAATTATGGGCACCTTGCGTGAACAAAGACGGCACTTTGGAGCAATAGCAGCAGCAGACTGGAAGAGCTTCTGCAAAAGTGTCCATAATGCTGCAAGAGGAAAAAAGGAGGACACTGCACACTTTTGAAGGTCATTGCACTTCCAAAAATGGGGCCTCTCCAGAGCTGAAATTAATTAAGGCGCCTGTTTTAGAGACATCAATGTGAGCCACTGCTGGAAAGATTCTCCATTCTGTACAGTCCAGTGTTACAAGGCCACTAACCATGAACCTGCCATGCTGTGAAACTGGACTGTAAGTAAAAGTCCCTGCTGCTGTTGTCTGATACTGTCGGCCTGCTCTCTCACTCATTCAGTCACTATATAAAAAAAGCAATAAATACGACTGTAATAATTTGTGCAACTTCACATGCAACATTACTGCCACTGAGCCAAAAACCATAATACAGACTGTAGCTCCTACTAATCCTCGTGCAAATGTTACTAAAATCTATCCACAGATTGCTTCTATTGTACGGCACAAATACAATTATATAAAGGTTTTAAAAAATGCCAACTGCTGAGATTATACTGATAATAAACATCTTAGTGTAGCATTTACTGCACACAGACCTTGTAGACAGTCGTTAACATATGGTAAAGGGATCCATGACCGTGACATTTAAAACAAATTCAACTAATCAATTAAATTAAATAGTCATCAGAAAACAAAAAAAGTAGGCAATGTCATCAAATGTTTTGTTCTGTCTGTCCAAAATCTAAAACATATTAAATTTATTTTTATGTTAAGAAGGTGAAAAACATCAGATTTTCATATTTTAGAACCTGCAAACACAGAAATTTGTGCTTTGTCGATTAAAAAAATTGCTAATACAACAACCCAATTAGCAAAATAGTTACCTTTTAATTACCTCTTGACTAGTTAATCAAAATTTTAACGAATGCTTGCAGCTGTAAATATGCACCGGGTATTAACTTGTACAATGCATAACCATGAGACCCATTAATCAGTCATGACTATTTAGATAACTTATCCAGTTATAAATACAGTTATTATTGTTTCAATGTATGGGGAGAACATGCAAACTCCACGCAGAAAGATGAGTCCTCACCAGGACGCGAACGGGTGACCTTCTTGCTGCTAGGCAATGATGCTATCCACCGAGCCACCTTGCAGCCCCTAAGAAGACCAGTTAAAGCAAAAGTTCCTGTAACTTTTAGTCACCGGTACAAATCAAGTTCCAAAAGTACTGAATCCTATAAATCCCATGATGCAAAGTGACACCAGCACTTCTGGGCTTTGTTCCAGCAGTAAAAAAACAACTGATTAACTCAGATAAGCATGACATTTTTTGCAGCCTTGAACAAACACTATTTCCCATCAGCACTAGAAGAGAGAGACGAGCTTTGAGACAGCTGAAATTACAAATAGAAAGCTGTTAAAAGTGATTTTAAAATGAGAGAATGGTGAGTTTTATGGACATGTAAAAAAAAAACATACACACAAAAAAGACCTGAAGTACCTGTGCTGCTGTTTGTAGTTTTTCTCTACAATAGTTGTAGTTTTTTCTGTACCCACAAAGTATTCATTGTTTTACTTTTAGCTTTCTGTTTCTTTTGCTGCAGTGGACCTCTTTTGGAAAAATAAAAGTAAACCTCAGGAACAGGCTTCGCTGTGTCAGAATGACCGATGAACTGTGGCTCGCGCAGGCTGGATATGACGTGAAGTGTCCCTTTAAGCAGCTGTGGACTGAAACATTGCATGTCTTGTTGAAGCAGGTTGCTGTGGTGCTGACAGCAGGGATCCTGCTCCTGCCTGTGTGCAGTTTGCATGCTGTTTCCATATTTGCATGGTTTGCCTATTTGTGCTCTGCTTTCCTCCCACAGCTCCGACCAAGACTCATGTTCGTGACTGTGCGTCACCCCGGTGCATGCTGGGAGAGTCTGAACTCCCATCTGTCCCCAGTATGTCAGCCGACTGAACACTTTGCTATTACATACGTACAGTTCAACTGTGTTTACTTCTTTTAGACATGAACTCTTTCACTGATGTGAGCCGAGGCAAGTTTTCATTTCTATTTGCTATTATTGTGCTAAACAACAAGTTAAGCTAACAAATCCATCAGACTCTACTTTGCCACAGTCGTTCTTTGTGTTAAATGCTAACTCCAGATTGCTACAATAAAATGATCACAATTGTTTCCAAATAATTGTCAAGAAATGAAACTAAAAATCACAAAAAAATTTCACTAACTGCTTTGAAGCAAATAAACCAACTACATAATTTCATGAGAAGGTGGCAGTACAGGCTAGATTACACATTACATTTTCACGGGTAAAAACTTTTTCATAAACTCTGGGACACTATTTTGAATTTTGGCATTTCCATTAACTTTTGCTAATGCGATACCTAAAAATGTGCATTAAAGATTGTCACGGAAAAACCATTATTGACAAAGCTAACATACAGATATTTAGCAGGGTTAACATTGACCATGTTCATTCATACTAACATTTGCTAATAAGCACAACTCACTGCGTTACAGCTAAGGCTGACAGGAAACATCATAATTTAGTACAAAATAACTTTATTTATATTGTGTTTTTAAAAACAAGGGTTTACAAGGTGCTTTGACAGATAACGCAAAAGTTGGATACCAAAAAGGCAACATAACATTTAAGATGGAGGTAAAAAAAAAGAGAGCAACAGATATAAAAATGCAATATGTTAATATTAGTGCATGTGTTTTGTTTTCTAACCATCCAAAGGTATACAGTTCACTGTCACAGAGGAGGAAGGAAACCGCAAAATACTTACATTCAAGAGGCAGGAATAAGAGAATGTATTAGTATTTTGTGTTTAAAAATGTACTCAAATTAATTGAACAGTTAGCTGATAACTAATCAGTTCATCAATTAACCCAATGACAAGTATTTTGGTAAAATCTTCTGTTTTGACCAAAAACAGAGACAAAAAGTTTCAAACAAAAAGTCAAAGTCAGACTTAATGATAGCGAATTTAAAAAATGGCTGTTATTGTTACCACCAGACTATAATGAGAGCAGTTGAATATTGTTGATTAGCTACATGAGCAACTAATTAATATGAAAAACTGAAGGCCATCTGAGGCAATGAACTGGTATTAAAACTAATGTGGTACAAGCAGAGACATTTATTGTCCACCAACACAGTTACCTCGACCACCGTTATGAATACATCAATTAATAAATAACATCGGCAGACCATCTAGCATTAAGAGGCTTTATTTATGAAGGAAACTCATCTATTCTAATGGCTTCCAGGCACAAACAAAGACTCATTATACAGACTTTCCAGCAGGCAAGGTCGCATTAGTACAAACTGTTTACGCTGCTTCATGGCTGTACTGGTTGGAGGATAAATCAAATACTGCAGGCTCAACAATTGCCAGTGGTGGTGGAGGGCAGTAACTGAGGCTGCCCTCGGTGGTAATCCCAGCGAGACACTCTGATTAAGGGATTACTCCTGAAACTAATTTCAAAGGCTGGGATAGACCAGACCGGAGCTCGGAGGGAAAAGAGTGGGAGGAGAGGAAGTCGTATGAGAAACCGAGGACGAGGATGTGTGGATGGATGCAAAACACTCAAAATGTGTCGAAGATGAGCACTGGTCGCTCTGTGGTGTTTGCACAACCAGGCCAGTGTTTTTCCAAGACAGGATGCCTCAAAGTCACAGAAAAACCCCCTTTATGGAGAGATGGACGCTGACAGAGCCTAAAAAATAGCATCAATTTATAGAGCTGCTCTAGAAAGCCATACAGTTACTTCCCAGAAGCCTCGGAGGATGAACATCTCCAGGGGGATCAAATCTCCTGGCTTCATATTGCTCTGATTAAACAGTGAGAAGCCAGCGGACAGACAGATGGCAGTGTGAAAAAGTAGGACTTTTTAAAAAAACAAAAAATTCCATGCAAATGCACTTTCTGTGCTCGAGCGTTTGTTGACTTTCATCTAAACCTGCAAACAATGATTCCTTTTTAATGGGGAGCAGCAGCTTTCACTTGAGCTGTGGATCCGCCTGATGTTGTTGTACTCTGTGTGCAGCGGGTGTGATGGGCGCTGTGTCCATTGTCTTTGAAACTAGTTCAGCTCAAAAGGAGGTCACTTGATTCTGAGACAGTGCATGTGGGACTTCGCTGGATGGTCTGATTTGTCTGCTGTAAAGTGACAAATTCGTCTAACGTTTGCTCACTGCAGATAAAATCCACTTATTGTGCCTTCGACTGCAGCTCAGTTGTGGATCATTGCTATGGTAATGCACACATCACATTCCTTCATGGCAGTGCAGTAGCTTGCTATTGAGGCTGCTTGCTGCTGTGGGTCTGACCTTTGATGTTCTAATTAAAGCAGAAAGAGGAACATATTGTCAGAAATGCTCAAGAGCCTGTGCCTTGAATACAGCTTCATCCTGCTGGCTGAAGGCTAATGGACCTTTTTTCATTAAATGAAAAGCTCAGGTTGCCCTACTATGAACCACAATGTCCTCCTACAATGTCAGAGAGTTTTTCTGCATGTCTCTACCCTCATTTCCTGTCAGGTTTCTAGTCACGACTCTCTAATAAAGAGTAAAAAAAAGACAACACCGCCTTCCAGGTTCACACTATCCCTCCTTCAGCAACACAATCTATACAAATGTGTGTTTTTGTACAACTAAGCTGCAACCTGAATAACATTTTGAAGGAAATGTGTTTTCTGCTGGATTACATTTGCCTGTCATGCATCACAGATGCGTGTCAATGTATCTATTCTCTTTATAGCTTCACTGTTGCACCTAGAATAGAATAGAATAGAATAGAATAGAATAGAATAGAATAGAATAGAATAGGACTTTATTGATCCCTTTGGTGGAAACCTCAGGGAAATTGCTGATCACCTTTTCAGCCAACCAATCATTTATTACATGGGGTGGGACTTGTCACCCTGGTAACCCGGAAAAATGCTTCAAACATGTAGAGAAAGGATCTTATTTTAACCCCAGCCATGATATTTTCCCTAAGTCTAACCAAGTAATCCTGGTGCCTCACCTTTACCAAGTTTCTAACATGGTGAAGTGTCCAACAAAGCGTTATATTTTTCGAAACCAAACCACATAGTTTTGGTGTCCTAACCGGAAGCGAGTGAAAATCGAAAGCAAACAACATCAGTGCATCACAGGCCGCGAACTTCGATCTTCAGGGTAAAACTCCAGTCTCCGGTTAATGCCTCCATCCTCCGTGAAATGTGCAGGTGTAAAGGATCAGAAGGCCTTCATGCCTCCAGCATTTTCAACATTTTTCATGGAGCAAAACAACCACTGACATTTGTGCCAGACTATTTTTTGGCTCTCAGCAAGTAACCAGCAGAAACACCAGGTAGTTACTGGTTGCAGCCAAGATATGATCATCTATTTTGCATGCGACAATACGAAATTTGTGTTGATGTTTCATTTGCATAAATCTGCATTTGTGTTGTTGTGTCCAGGCACAAACGAAATGAGCTCATTTGCAGCTGCAGGTTTTATGACGCAAGAGAACTTGACCAAATGCGTCGCTTCACAGTTGAGATCACTTTGACTTTATACCGACTCTGTTATTTTGCCTGTCATTGCAACTTCTAGCAAAACTTCATTGACACTACGTGGTCCCTACTTGCCACTTCGCTGCTTATCTCTTCCGGAGTGTACAAGACTTAAATTAGGATTTATTCAGAGTTAGCTTCCTCCTCTGTTTGGGAAACCTGATCAGTCATCACAATAGACATTAAACTGTCTTGACGAACAAGATGATTTGTAAGTAGTCTTTCCTACACCATCCTCCTACACAGGACCATCTATTGTCGCAACAGAATCATAAATAACGACAATTTCAAGTGGTGCACAAGCGAGACATCAGAGATGATTAAAATTCCAGTGACAAAACACGGAGGCATGCCAGCCAGCTCCAAATGAAATGAAGATGGTTCACAGGAGACGAGACAATCCCCAGTCTGCTGCCCATAAAACCACAGTATGTGTATTCTTTCATTACAGTCTGAAGACAATTTGTGCGCAGAGTAAATTCACAGTAAAGGCTGTGTGTGCGCATGCAAACATAGAGATGATGGCAACAGCTGATGGATCAACAAGTGTGATGAAAAATCTTCAGATATTTGGGGCTGTGATTATGAGACTGGAGGAAAAAAATCATTCCAGATAGGATTAAAATCACTTGATAGCGCGCTTCGAGGAATAAATCTTTTATCCCTTGATAAGATCCTTGATGTTTTTCATCATTAATCAGCTTTGCACAGAATGTTTTCGTTTGTGGCCAGATTTAATGCTCGTTAATTTGACTGTATTTATTCTGTTCAGATCGCTCTGCGTTACTACACATGAAAAGGTCACAAATTTTTGAGATGCACCAGCTATGTGTGAACATGGCCCCTGGAGCGTAGGAGTGATAATACTGTGTGGGCAGGTGGACATCAATGCTGCTGTACGCTCATGTACTGGCAGTGTTTCCTCTCTCCTGTGCAGCATCCTACTTATGCAGGACGGCCTGAGGGAAGTCCTCATTAATAAAGCCCTTGAGGGGTTTGATTGTTCCAAACAAAGCGAGCTCGTCCTTGAACCGGAGGACGTGACTCATAACGGTTGAGGTTTGCCCAGCCTGAAGCAGGGGTATGTCACCCACTGAATGTCGATCGTCCAAATAACACACAGTGTAGCACGGTGGCAGCTGAGGGTCCAAATAAAAATCAGTCGTCTCTGCCGTGAGTCAGGGAGATTTTAAAATGCATTGCTTTTGAATCATTTAATTATTTACATTCAAATTAGTCTTCATTGCAGAAAGGAAGAATAGTGGTCTTTGGAGATGCATCAGAAATGCTCATTTATCCTCCAAGTGCTGGTGTGGGCGGGAAAGTGTTCCTGTTTGATCGACAGCTGAGCTGGCAGGAGCATGAGTGTAAAGTAGCTTCCACTAAAAACAAGCCGAGGACAGACAGAGGTGTGTTAGCAGCAAACGAACCAATCAGCAGCAGGAACCAGAGTCTATACAAAGTTATAAGCTGCTCTCCAAACTGCATACATTGTCTTTTTACTTTATCTATATACCACAGCTACCCTCATGAAGTACAACTGCTGCATGCAGTATGTGTACAATGAGGACATCCATTTTGTCATAATATTGAGTCTTAAACTTTGACCGTTGTAGTCTGTAGTGACAAACGAGCTGTTATCTGTTTATACTTGGACATGACACTGCTATGTATGTGACGTAGCTGTGCAGAGGATTGTGGCTCAGAATGTCCAGAAAAGTGTGTTGGCTTCCATACTGCAAAATCCCACCAGGTGTTGTGGACATCCTGGTATTTTTGGCGTACTGCATTTCACATACAATATATTGGGACATGCTGTATCTTCTTCTGGCTCATTATTTGGTATTGCAGTATGGATATTGATAATTTCACCCCCTGCTCTGGGGTTTGGACTTTATGAAGGTATGGAAACTATAGGGAGTTGAGGTTGCAGCGCCAAACATCGACAATTGGTTCAGTTCTCTTGCATTTTTCCAAGTCTACAACTGCAAATTTATGCAGAGGAGACGTCTTCAAAATGTCATTGAGGTTGTCATCGTTTTGTACCATCTCCTGCAAAATAGATGATTATTTGCTGGCTGCAGCTAGTAACTAACTGGTATTTTGCTGGTTACTTGGCAACTGCAGAGAGCCACAAACAGTCCAGCACAAGTGTCTTTCTTACACTTCAAAGTATATCGGTTTGGTTTAGAAAGGCAGATTTGTCACCTTTGGGCAGAACCAGGCTAATTTTTTCCACATTACCAGGCTAAACTAAGGTATCCAGCTACTCAAGTTCTAGTTTGATGGCTTTACACGCAAAAACAGCCCCTGCTCAAGAGGTTTTATGCTCTGAACATACATAAACTTCTGCAATCAGGCTTGCAATTCTGAATGACTGCTTATGTACTTTTGGATCTTTAAAAACTGCAAACAAGATTGTTTCTGTTTATTGTGCTTCCACGCAACAACATAGATGCAGATTTATGCAGAGGAAGACGTCCTTAAAATTTCGTTGTGCATGAAAACACCATATGCCAAAACGGTCGTCTTCTTTAAACGTCACCTGAGTAATCTGACTAATCTTCACAGAGCTTCAGACAACGATGGAAATACGGTAAACAAAGGGCTAAAGGAACCTTCAGTTCTTTCCAAAACTTCCCAGATTTTAGTTTCTGTAACTACAAGCTTTGGGTATTTTTGGTGGAAACGCAGCTAATGTTGACTTTTACACAGTAATATGTCAGCAGAAAATGGATGTATGGGTGATGATGTTACTCTTTCTGGTTTGATTTAAAGCAGCTAACACAAACAAAATGTTGAGCCATTATTTAATCAAAGCATTTATCCCCCAAAATCAGACTGCAAGTCATGTTTTGGCAGCAAAGAGGGCTTTTTTTACCTGCAGATTATTTTCTTGATTAGTTAACTGATAATTTTGTCCAAAAAATGTGAGAAAATAGTGTAAAATTGCCTTTAAAACTGCCCAGAATCCAAGACGCCATCTTCAAATACCTTGTTTTGGCTGATCAGCTGCCTGAAACCTCGTTCACTGTCATACATAAAGACAGAAAAACAGCAACTCATATTTGTGAAGCTAAAATCAGAAACTATCAAACAATTGCAGTTTTATTTTCTGTTAATTGACTAATGTGAAAATGAGTTAAAACAGTCATAAAAACTAACGTGAAGGTGAGCTTAGTTACAGTTAGACTCAGCTGCAGCTTTGATGTTATCCTCCGTTGCACAACAGTTTCAATATTATCTTACGTAAGAGCTGAGGTTCAGTCAGTCCGAACAAATAAAGGTTGATCCCAAATAAAGTGAAGAGTGAAGAGAAGAAATGTGGGACAAACAATAAAACTATCTGTAGTGTGAAGCAGGTGATTTATCACTAAGACTGTCATGAATTGAACGCAGCAGCTCAATCACACAGTCATTGCAGTCTGTGGTTTATCCTTTAATAAACCCGTCACCAGCAGCTCCTCTAACACCACCCACTCCTCTAATTGTGTGTGTGTGTGTCTTTTCGTGTGTGTGTGTGCGTGTGTCATGTGTGTACATACTTGAGTGTGTCATGTGTGCAGGAGGAAGCCGGATCTACCCCCTAGTTCTTTACAGCTGTGGGAGACGTTTCTGTTTAATGAGGTCTAGAAAGGCTCTCCCCTCAATTACTATCTATCAGCTCAGTGTGTGTGTGTGTGTGTGTGTGTGTGTGTGTGCATGTGCGTGCGTGCGTGTCATTTAACTCCCCCTCTTCTCTTAAAGTCATCATCAATTCATCAGCAGTCAGTACACACAGACAGTAATGTAAGATTACTGCCGAGCTGCTTTGTTCTGGATCAACTAAACTGTGCATCAGATGTATGTTTCAGTCTGGACCAATCAGCCAAATCTAAAGCACATCACATCTTTCATTTTGAGTTCAGTGTTTTTAGAAAAGGCTAATAAAAAAAAAGGGATTTTTCCTCGTTATTAGACAGAGGGCAGCACAGAAGTGACAGGAAATGGGAGACAGGCTGCAATAAAGAATGTGACTCAGCGATCAGCAGCTTCAGTCCCTAGTTTATGGTTTAGATCTCTACACCATTAAATTGTTGTTATCATAGCAGATCAGTCCCGCACATACACACCAGGGTAGGGACCTCCTGCACCTTCTAGGAGGCTCAGAGGACCATTATCACCTCATTTAATGGCAGTGGAACCACGATTTTGCACTTACAAGAGGAACAAAAGTTTGCATTCGGAGGCTGACGGGGTTGGTGGGGTGGCGGTGTGAGTCAGCAGAGTTTCACCCAGGAGACTTGAGGTTGCCGTCTCTGGCTATTATTACAGTATTATTTTGAGACTTTAGGTCACATTTTGACTTTTGTGCTCGCTCACTGGTTTTCTCTCGGTGTTTACTTGCAGTTTCAGGAAGTTTTCAGGTAAGTTTAGGCACTAAATGTAGTTAGCCAGGTCATCAGTAAACGCAAACAGTGACAAAAATTCTGCACTGCAGGTTTAATAAACATAATAAAACCAATTTGGTCAGGAAACATTATAGTACCAAGTTCATAATAGAGATTCTGTAAATAATTTCATGGAACATTGTCTCATGACTTTGACTATGGTTTTGAAGCAGAAAATTACAGAAATGATGTTGGTTGCAACTGAGCTACATTTTATTATATTGGATTATAACCTTCATGTCAATTACCACGGTTCTGGGGGTTTTTCACTCAAAAACTGAACTTCATTACAAATTTGACAGACATTTTAGAATAGAAAGAACAGATTAGAATATCTTTATTGTCATTGCGGTGTGCAACAAAATTGGCAATCGGAAACTGTAATGCACTGACTTTATATGACAGCTTTAGTTACTAGTTATGATCATTAATTAATCATTCATTTGTCAGAAAATGACTTTGACTTGTTATTTAAGGAAAAACATTTAATAGTTCCAACTTCTACAGTGTAAGGATTTGCTGCTTCTCCTTTAAAGTAATTAAATAACTGTAATCTATTTTTTTTAAATGTTGGAGTTTCGGGCTCTAATGGGCAGTTCTTGCTCATTTCTGAATTAATCATGAATATAATTAGCAGATTAATTCATGCTGAGAATAATCCTACTTAAAATAGTTCAAATTAACAGTAAAATCCTACCAAATCAGTAACATTAATTCATTATTTCAAACAGTCACAGGGAACTTTTCTCTGCACCGAGTACTTACTAATAGTAAGTTTTCCTCGTTTTACGTCAATACTTTTACCCAAGTAGCCTTATAAGTGGAGGATTTTTTCTTGGCATGTCAGTACTTGTGCTTACGCAAAGGAGCAGAATACTAAATGACAAAATTTGTTGGCAAAGGGAGTCAAAGAGCAAAATCCTTTACGCACATTACTCGTTTGTTTTCGAATGAGGTGTCATCGCAGGACTGACGTACTTCTGCCTACAAGCGGGATTTGTCTTTTTATTAGCTTGTTTTATTCTCACACGAGTGTAATTTTAGTCATACAAGGGAGTAAACCTTCCACACGTACACGCACACACACACGCGCGCGCGCACACACACACACACACACACAAATCATGCTGTGTTTAGAGGGAGTAAACTGCATCCTCTCGTTTTCAGATGCGACTCCCAGCTGCCGGGAGGAAAACGGATTAACTGGCGTCATTTTAACACACACACAAGCTCTGTCCACACCTTCAGACTCGTTCTAGCACACCAAGTGCTTCACCCGCCCCCTATTAACACACACTCACACACAGAGGGGATCTCTCTTCTTGCAGAAGTCTATTATTAGCTGTTCAACCCAGAGACAAACTAATGACACGTTGGGATGAATCACCAGAGCTGCTGCCTCCGACTATCATTACACTTGCAGCACCGCTACAGTAGACAGCCATGTAGGATGCTGGCCACCGCACAAATATAAACACACTCATACCATCAGTCTGCTTCGGAAACTGCAGCAAAAGTTCTCCTCTATTAGCCGCCGAGGCCACACGTCTGCAGGCTTTCAGTCCAACGCGGACAAATCCAAACTCAGCTAATATCCAGAACTCATTGTTTCATTCCTATTATCTCAGGCTGCGTGTTTAACCTCAATACTTGTTGGGAATGAACCAAAATGTGTCTGTGTCAGCAAATATCAAAATCTGTCTGATTCATAATCTCCTTAATTCATTCTTTGATGCAACAGTTGCTGGTTTAAAGCTGCGTGAATCATTATTTTTAGGTTGACATGTGACGCTCACAGTGATGGAGATGCTGCAGGTCCCTTTAGCTCTTCAGAGCTTTTTAGCAGCTAACTGTTCTGGTTGTGTTTCACCATTGCCATCAGTCCAATTTCCACCCAACCAATAACATAAATGGATCAGGTATCAGGGAGACGTGACTACTCCACCCCCCCTTCAGAAAATTCAGCTTACATTTGGAGCCAGTTTCAAGGCCTCATGTTACCTTACATTAAATTATCCAGGCAGGGATTGTAAACACAATTTGCGTTTGGGAAAAGAGTTATATAAAGCGGAGCATTTTGCAGCTAAAGAGCCAGATATTTCCCCTGAGGAGTGGTGGAGACCAAAAACAGAGCTAAAAGAGTTGTCAGGTGGACAGAAACTCCAAATGAGTGATGATGCAGACACATAGCTGTTCCATGAAATAACTCATGCTCTTTGTCAGTGTTGCATTTATAGATTTTTCTGCTGCATTAATATGGCCAGAACATCTATTAGTACTACCTTAATTTAAATGAAGGAAGCTCTAACATTTGAGGCGTTAGTAACTGGGTTTTCATATAACTGTGAAGTGAATTTGAAGCAAACGTTCAAGATGTTGCAAAAACTGCTTTGGAGCAAATAAACTAAGCTGCATATTTTTGTCTGAAGGTGGCGCTAAAGGCTACGCTACACATGGCCGTAACAAACAGAGTAGGTTCACCAGGTGCTAAAAAAAAAACTCAATGAATAAGAAAAAAACTAAACTTTAGCTATCTATGAGAGCAAAATATAGAGTAATCTTAAGGAACTGTTTTTAGTCTGAAAAGTTGTAATTATTCTTTCATGTCTGTTGGTATTTCATGATGTAAAAAAGCAAAGACAATGAAAGATGAGGAAACACCTGATCTGTCATGTGCTTTAAATATTCGCTACAGCAGAACTTATTTGAAAAAGGTGCTTCCATCTCTAATGAAGCCCATTATTTTTAATAAGTCAATAAAGTCTAACACCACCTCAGGCCAGCACAAAAATTTCTTTATGTAATTGGGGAAACTGCTCAATTTTTGCAGTTTCTTTTAATATTTTCTAATGCAATATGTCAAAATTCACATGAAATTATGTGATGGAAACACTGCTAATGACTATTCTGCAGAGCATTTTAGCCTCTTTATAGCATCATTTTGTCTTTCTGACCTGCAGCTTTACTGTTTTGACCTCATCAGTGTCATTTACACACTGTTTTTATGTCACGGCATTTAAACCATAATGTGTTTTTCCCAAATGGAAACGCTGACTAGAAGCTATTTGAAATGTCTAACAGTGACGATTTTTCTCGCTCGGAGGAAAAAAAAATCTACAGTCATGTCAACAACTTGACTGCAAAATGGCTCCAAACACACCACTAGTGGCAGTTTCATCAAAATTAGGTGCAATGCTACCACTAACAATTTCAATTGATTTTTCAGGAAGAATTTGAACTGCTACAGATACGTAACACAACACAAGTCGCTAATTTTGGCTGTTTTTGTAGTTTAGGGTTAGAATGCCTTGGAATATTACACGGTCAGGAGAATGGCTGTTTTTGTTTGTTTGTTTGTTTGTTTTTTTGTTTTCTACTGTTTTCAGGAAGGACATCTTGTTAAACCTTTAAGTTCGTTTGTCTATTTCCCCTCATTTCATTTCGTCTCTACTGTATCTCTCTATAAAGGCAAAAAGAAAAATTTGTGTTGACTTAAAATAGGGGTTTATCCAACAATATGGTTAATGGTTTGAGAAAAATAATCCCCAAAAAAGTGTCACTACTGAAACATTCTGCCCTTCTAAAGACACCCAGCCATGTGTCTGACATCATTACTGCTCTAAAGAGGTAACTGATTTGCCCACACTGTCCGAAACTGACCAGACATTAAAGATACTGTAAGTTTCCCAACTTTCCTGAGCATAAACAGCTAAATAACACAGTTAGGGTTCATAGAAGCCGGTGTACTGATTGGTTCTGTCATTGCCTGAGGCGCTGTTATCAAACTCCACATTCAGAGACGCTCGACTGAAACGCTGCCAGCCTGCTGGTGCTGCCTGCTGTATTCAGACTGACCATTATTACTCTGCGCGAGGATGCCTGGGCTGTTACTATGACAACTGCTGTATATGATGTAAAGAAGTGTCAAACACGCAGACGAGACTTAGTCATATGTGCTATTTCATTGCAAGTCCAAACGCCGCCGTGAGTGACTGCGGCCACTGTTAATGGGAGCTTAAGTGATACATTAGATCATGTGTCGGCACTCAATGAGAGTTGATACGTGATCTGTGTGCTCTGTGGCTCCTGTAGCAGGGAAGGAGTCTGCAGGACTGACTCCAAACAAATACTGTAGCGGCTCATTGTACTCATTAAAACACTTGTTGTTTAGGGAAACACCATGGTTTGAGGTAAAGGAACTACTTTGTTAAACCTGCAATAAATCATTTTTTTTGGACACTTGGAGGCAAGAACAACACTGACTTGTAATTGCTTATTACATCCAGCAGTCACAAATACACATTATTATTCATTTACAGTCATGTGTCTAACAACCTTGCAAATTCAAGTCAAACATTCACCCATTTTCTAGGTATAATTTCAGTTTCAGCCAACTCCTGAGGGAAACAACTGACTCTTTTTTGCTGCTAAAAGCTTCACTCTGTTCACCAGCTAGTTGCTAAAACTCTTTCTGTCTATTATTCAGCGCTAGCAGGTAGTGTACTGCTGGATTTTAGAGCTCTTTTTTGTGAAAACAGCTGCCCGTTGCAGCCCAAAACAATGAACAAAAACAGTAAAGCGCCGTGAAGCTGAGGGGAGCTGCAGGTTCAGGTGATGATTCATCGTAGGCTCAGTAATACATGCAGCTCTGTCATTTAATACACTGTTATTTAAGAATATTAATTATAGCCACTTTGTGCTTAGTGAGACATTGTGGTTTGGGTTAAAATAACTACTTTACTAAGACTAAAGGACCTTCATTGTCATGGCTACAATAATAACCACCTGGTTGAGGTTTGCATGTTCTACTGTGTGAGTTTTCTGTGGAATCTCCAGTTTCCTCCCACAGTCCAAAGTCATGCGTGTTTGGTTAATTAGTGATTTAAATCAGCCGTAGATGTGAGCTACATGCTTGTCTGTCTCTTTGTGTTAGCCCCGTGATGGACTGTTGACCTGTCCAGGCTGTTCTCCGCCTCTCATTCAACATCAGCTGGAACAGACTCCAGCCCCCGCAACCCTCTAGAGCGTGTAGTGGATATACAAAGCTAATGGATGGATGGATGGTTGAGGTTTGGAAGTACGTTTTATGTTTAAAATAAAATCAAAGCTGAGCAACGTATTGCAAGGTAAAATGAACAACGATCTTCTAAATTAGTCTCATGGTTTTTTTTGACCCAACCATCAACCCCAACCTCTTCACACATCCAACAAGCAGACTTTGTGGCTCTATAATAACCTACTTCCTCTTCTGCCCCCAACGGATAGAAGTCATTATTTCTGAAAATATACCTTTTGGCAATTGGCTGAAATGACTGATGCTCTTGTTTTTCTCCAGAGGACAGTCGCAGATATTCATGCTTCACACAAGATGATTTCTCATGATTATGGTGAACCGCTGACCTTTCCTCTAGCGTCATATTATAAATTTGCAGCTCAAAAGCTCTGCTTTGTGTACATAAAACAGCAAAAAAGAGTGTCCCCGTTGACCTTTATGGCTCTTTATATTCGTCTCGTATGATAAACTGCTCCGTGGAAAGTGGCCAATGAGTGATTCATCGACTCTAACGAGCCAAATGTTTAAGAAACTGCCACTGCCAGAAAACAGACAGGAGGATATTTCACAGAGTGAGCTGAGGCATTGAGCTGCTGTTATTTTGGTGAGTTTGGCTAATAGATGTTTCTCACATCCAGACTGGATGGACTCCATTTAAATTACTGCACCAACTTCAGCTTTCAGTCAAATCTGGTCAGCAACAACAGTGACAGGAACCAAACACCAGTTTAACTTTGGCTTTGAGGAGCTTCATTAAAGTATTACTATATACAGTATGTGTACATACAGTGTGGTGTTTCTGCCTTGTTTTAGAAACTTGTCCTTGTCAAGTGTGATTGCAAGACCTGCATATGTTTCAGCAAAGTACTTAAGTAATTTCAAAATGTATAAAGACTAATAATTATGCGACATGTTTCAATGATTATCTGGATTATATTACTGATGCATTAACATCTTTGCTACATTTTACAGTAATAACTGGCTGAGGTGGAGATTTTTTAAAAAACTATTTACATGTTAAATAATTTATTAGTTCCTAATTATGACATTTTAAAACATTAATTTTCTAAACTGGTCTTTTGTCTTATATGTAAAATCATAAAGTCAGTGGTATATGTCATTTATCATTTATCATGGTACTAAAGGTGGCGACTCGTGTTCAACCAGCTGGAAGCTTTGAACAAATGTAAGTCAGAATGAATGTCACACGTTGGGCTGCCATTAAACTTTTTTTTTTTTTGTTCAATTTGTCAATTATTTTCTCAATTGTTCAACTAGTTCTTTGGTCTGTAAAATGTCGATCAGTGTTTCCCAAAACCAAAAGTGACAAATGTCTTGTCCATTATAAAGAACATTATAAAGCGGTTACATAATGTCCAGAACAAACAGGAAGTACATCGACTGCAGAACCTGTTCCATTGTCTAAATGGACACCTAATAATTATTTTTACAACACCTTTGCAAAAACGTGAAGCAGCCCTTTAACTGGTATTGATCAAGAAGTAGAGTAGAAGCTGAAGCTGCAGACTAAAACGTACGCATTAAAGAAACAAAAATACTAAATAGTAGAGCTGCAACTAGTGATTACTGTCACTGCGATTACTTTGTCATTTATTTTTTTGATTAATCGATAAGTTGTTCAGTCTTTTTAATGTCAAAACAAAGTTTTAAAATGTCATCACTGTTTGCCTCGTGTGCAATATGTCATTATCATGTATACCACCTCAGTATCTACTAAGCTCTGCATTTATTCTCATGTTCTATATTTTGTTTACTGAGTTTATTTGAGTTCGTCAATATCTGGCGTAAGAATTTCCTTCGGGATTTGTTAGTTTTTTCTTATTTGATCTTATCTAAGGTCTAAGATGATGTCTTCAAATGTCCTGTTTTGTCCACAAAACAAAGACTTCAATAGAGAAGCAAAGAAACCAGAAAATATTCAAATTTAAGATGCTGAAATTAGAGTATTTTTAGTACAAAAATAGCTACAATTAGTGTTTAATAGTTGATAACTAATCGATTTACCGTTGTAGCTCATAGAGGAGGAAAGAAACTAGAACATTTTTCAATTTAAGAAGTTGTATTTAGAAATTTTTGAAATTTCTTTCTTTTTTAAAAAATCTCTCAAATTGATGTATCAAAACAGTTGGCGATTAATTTAATAGTTGGCAGCTAACCGATTAATCATTGCATCTCTACTGTAAGTAGCAACCTTTAGAGGTGTTAATCCCATTTTTTTTAAGCAAAGCTAAACTAACCACGTCCTGCCTCATTTAATATTTAAAAACTATAGCTCCCATGAGTCTCAGATGCTGTCTTCATGAGGAGCTGCAGTTGTTGCTAATGAATGTGTTTCCATACAAGACGTACAGATTAATTAAAGCCTTTCCACTCCTCCACAGTAAACAGGTGTGTGCGGAGCGAGGGGGAGGCTGTGCGAGATGCTGGATGCTCACTGACCTTACATCCATGTGTAGTGAACTAATATTGATCTGTGCACGGCTGCTCCAACAGGTCAAACACACTGAGAACACCTGACAGCACTCCTGGCTGCGTGCGACGCATCCTGCCACCAACATATGCTCCCCATCACTGCTGGAGAGCAACCTGACCTCACACATGTATAAATACATATAGCGTGTACATGCAAGCTGGTCGCCTAAGTCATCACATGCAGGCAGCAGCAGCAGCAGCAGTCCCCCTGCCACTCAGTGCCCTAGATGAGTCCTTCCACCCTGCTCTTCCCAGCACAGTTTCTGCACCTATTTTGGATTCAAAACCAGGCCAAGCGGCAGAGCTCAGGGCAGCTTCTCTCTCAGTTTTACAGCTTCTGCCAAGTTTGTCCAAACGCTGGATTTATTAAGACTTCACTTGAGTGGGAGGCTGTCAAATTACAGGCATGCATGTTAAAGAGGAGCAGATAATTCAGGTTGTTGACATGCAGCTGGGGTTTCCTTTCCTTTTAACCTTTAAGTGATTTCAATGAGGTCTGGATGAGAAATCTGCAAAAAAAAAATAATGTCACTGTGATCTGCATTTATTGTCCTCATCAAGCTGCATTAGAGGCTGTGATCATTCATTCAGTCTGTGTCTTGGATTTTAACATCGAGGCTAATAACGTAACCGGTGGGGTTATTTTTAGCCCGCATGAAGATGCGCTCAGCAGTGATGGCGATGGCTTCCTCCCCCTCCTACACCACGATGACGTCGTGCTGTTACGCAAAACCAGGGGTTCACCTTTTTGCAGACCTCCAGCTCTGACAGCGCTGCCGCAAAAATGTGTAAGCAGCAGGCGATGCGCACAAACGCTGGAGGTTTTATTGGCAGCACACAAGCACAGGGCGAGGCGGCTTTAACTTCTGCTTTACATTTAATTCCTCTTCTGTTCAAAACACTTGTCTAAACTTGGTGCCGGACACACCCAGCGCCATGTGAAGCAGGTAGTTGAGCATCTGATGGAGACCCAGCCGGGGTCACACACACACACACGACCAAACACACGGAAACAACAGCATGCCACGACAGGAAAAAAGTGCACACTTAACTATTTGTAGAGGTGCTGGAGGCACAAGTCCAGACATTCCCCCTCCACCTCCTCCTCAGACACCAGGTCCGTCAAGGGGCGCATCGGCAGCGGGTCGCTCTCCTGCAGAGGCATTCTCATCTCCCGAAGAAAGAGCTCCAGGAACCGTCGGAAGGTTTTCTCCTCTGCTGCAGAGCCGGCCATCATTTCTCATTCCTGGACAGACAGAGACAGCTCCACCCGTCAGTGACACTAACTTGCCGGGCTAAGAAGAGAAGAGTCAGTACACTAAGCGAACTAGTGGGACTGTCAGTGCGCGACCATACTACCTGAACGGACGGGGACTACCGGAGGAGCGGCGCCGTTCGCTAGCGGAGTGTCTGAGCACAGCGGAGCCGACCGGAGCAGCGGACCGAGGCGTCTGCGGTTCGTACTACTGGACGAGCTGTCACAGGCTGGACTGAGCCCCCATTCAGAGCCGAGCGGGAGCGCGCGTCCGCGTTATCAGGGATTTCGGATGATCATAGGGCGGTGACGTCAGAGAGACGCCGGTGCCGCGTGGGAGCGCGCACGCAGCGCAGACTCCTGACGTGAAATTTAATGTCATCACGAAGCTGGCCTCATAAAGCACGCTGCAGAGACTCAGAGAAAAGTGGAAACGCTGGTTTTAAAATGTCAAATAAAACTGAAGACAAATATGAACACAGAATGCATGTCATCTTCTTTTCTCACATAGAAAGCAAGTTTAAAAGCTGTTGTAATGTTTAGAAAAGCTTGAAATGTGGCCAATTGTGCACAAAATATGTTTTAGCTGTTCAACTGATAACAAAGAACCTCTGCCTTTGAGGTTTCCGCCATCCATCCATCCATCCATCCATCCATCCATTATCTGGAAATGGAAAATCCAGAGAGAACCCACGCTGCACAGGGAGAACATGCAAACATCACACAGAAGGCATCCTAACCGGGACCTAATCTTCTAGCTGTGAGGCGACAGTGGTAACCGGGCAGCTCCCTTTGAGGTTTCCCAAAACGAAATTTACATAATAGGCCTTTCAGGGAGCATTTCAAATGTTGCAGGAGCAGTAGGAGCAGCGCATTGGTGCACAGGGAGACGACTCTGTCAGGGATAGTTAGGGCCCAATTTGAATTTAGCTATGTTTTTGTTCTTGTTTTTTTTTATAGGTGCGGCCTCAGAATTTTTTGCATAACCCTCATAATGCATCAAGACAAGGGTTGAGCAGGTTGAGGATATGAGGATACAGTTTACATTTTCTTTGCTTTTACAAAAATGGAAGAAATGTGTACACAGATGTTTCTAACACTGGAGGAAATGGTGACTCTACATACTGTTGATATTTTACTACTTACATTTTTAGTTTGTTTCCAGACTTGTATGCTATCTGCTCTGAGTAAACACTGCCTGCAGTTTAGCCCAAAAGTCCGTTTTTTTGTTATATGACTGTTGGTCAAAGCTGAGTCACTAATGGCTTAAGGGTTGCATCAAGTGTCACATTTATTTATTTTTGTTCTATTTCGTGTTATTTTTTGTTTCACAATTTTAAGTTCAGATTTAGTTATTTTTATGATGTAAGGATACATCACAGATTAATTTGATGGTATCTTCTGTTTTTACAGTTTCTGGCTCTGATAAATGGTGTCATTTTGTGGATTTTTGTTTGTTTTTCACACCTGCTGGCAGGTTTTGGAGTCTGGAGGGTTAATCCACTGCCTAGCCAGACAATGATCTGATAATATGACCAGACACTCCTTTGACCAGTGACTGTAAAAGGGCACCTTAAATTGCAGCTTTATTCAAATGACACACGGCCACAGATGACAAGAGAAAAATGAGCTGTTGGCACGCAGGATACTGTACTCTAAGCTACAGCTGTAGTCAGGCAATTGAATGTTCACAACTATTGTTTAAAGGAATCCTTTCAGATGCTCTAGATGTCTGACAACAGATACAACAGAATTATGTCCTCCAAAATGTCTACCAGCTTCACTGAGTCCTTCAGGAAAAGTGGGACAATATTCCACAAGCAGCATCAACAACCTCTTTAACTCTACTGGTTGCAGATGTGTGATTTGTTACTGACTTATGGTTTCTGGTCTATGACCCACTTTTGAGCTACTCATTATCATTTCTAATGTCATACTTTGTTGTTTTATGACACTCATTCTGTTGTAGAGATTTCATATGTTGGAAGAACAAATATTTATTTCTTTCATTCAAAAGAATGGATTTAATTGAATAAAATATTACATGCTGAGTTTATGTTTTTGTTCAGTACATAATCCGGAAAAGGTTGACATTAAAACAAACAAAACAATGACCTGAAGTCTACTTTTTCTCAAACCCACTGAAAGGGGGAGGAAGTACAGAAAGGACACCCCAAGGAAATACTTTCGTCCTTGAGGGTCTGTGGACATTACAGGTTTGGAGACAGGGTCTTGTCATCTGTTGGTTTGTTTTTTCTCCATCTTTCTGCTGCAGCAGCCCTGTATCAATGCATTCAGGAGTGAACTAAGCTGGCTCATGTTACAGTTTGAACTGCGGCAGAATTTTAGATTTTAAAAAAAGCTTTTTCTAGGTATTTTCTCTCACATTGTCCAAAAATACATCACTGTCCTTAAATGTCTCCATCTGTCTGTCCGGCCTCTGGTTTCCCAGACAATAGTTTGGAGTATATTCCCAATAATAATCCTCCAGTCGTTACAGAGTTTATCCAGTCCATTAAAAGGTGATCGAGCAGCTTAGCCCCTTGTAGTGCATCATTCTGATTTAACATTTGACCTTATATGTAAATTTTAAAAAAAAGATAAGCCAGACAGGTCAAAGAGGTACAGTCTCTGGCAGTGAGCACGTCCTTCTCAGACTATGAATCACTGTTGTTATTGATACATTCTGAGGCTTGTGGTTTTAGTTCCAGTGGTCTGCCTGAGATTCATGCTTTTCCACAGGGGGGTGTAATGGTGCTATTTTACCCTCCCCTCCAGTGTTTCTCTTCTCTCCCCTGATTCTCCTCTAACGGTCTCTGTTGGTGTAGCTGAAAAGGTTGATGGTAGATTTTAAAGTTAAAATACACCTTAATCTTTGTATCTCTGTAATACTGATCATTTGAGCATATTGCGGGTATTATTCAAGATATACATTTGAAACCAGAAGTTTACATACAGTACACTGTATAAAAAAGTAGTAAAAAATTCTCTAAAAAAAATCTCTCTCTCATTATTCTGGCATTTGGAAAATAGAAATAATTTTGGTAATCCTAACTGACCTAAAACAGGAAATGTTTAGTCACATTTAATGTCAGACAGTCAGAAAAAAAAGATTATATGTCCTTTTATACCGTGTATGTAAACTTCTGATTTCAACTGTACAGTTGTGTAAATATAGTCCTTAATTGTCTTAATTTTGCACAAAATCATGTGTATTTTTGGCTTTTAATGTTTGATGAACAATACTTACATGTGTTAAAACAAAATAAATATCTATAATATAGACAGATTGATCTCTTCTGTTAACTTCCTCTAAATGTAGAAACATATTCACACTTTTAGGTTTGAATAAACTAGTTTTGTGTATTAAATTAGGAGGAAATATTTGTGAATTCAAATAGTTTTTTTTTTTGCATAAGGCATGTAAATTCAGTCTATTTTTGTAATCGTATTTTTATGTGAAGAAAAAGTATGTAAAAATACTTATTGTTTTAATAATTTAAAAAAGTTTTTGTTTTTTGGGGGGGTTGTTTTGTTTTTGTTTTTGTTTTTAAAAAATGAATGATTTTATGACACTCCTATTCATTAGTGATATGTTTGTCTAGAAGGCACTTTTATTGCCAAGAGTCCCCACATTCACAGCGTAATGACACTCCTGTAAGCATATTTTTGACAAATGTGGGCTCAGTGAAGTTCTCAGAGGAGACTCTCCCCTGATTTCCAGGAATAGTTTTATCTAAACCATTTCAAATAAGTAGTTTGATTTTCTAGAGTGTCTGCTTCCAACCCATCACCACCTACAGTGATCAGGTGTCCCACTTTATGCAGGACTGCATTGCATTTTTATCCTTTGTCCCAAATATTGAGACAATGTCCCACATTTTGACTGGCTACAGTTTTCAGAAGTTTTCAAAACTGCAGAAGAGACAGTTTTCTAAAAGCTGCCTTTATCCAGGAGGAAAGGTCAAGATCAAATGGATGAGTTGATGTCATATAACGTGTACTTGCGGGTCAAGAGCAGGTTAACTTGCAGATTATGATGGAAACTGCCACAAAGGAAAAGAAATACACATGTTCTCGACTTACTTGAGCTTGGTGGAGTACTGAAGGGCTTTTGTTATTTTTTTTTTTTTTTTTAAATCTTGTGTTGGTAATACTAGGTCTGACTCTGCATCCATCGCCTCAGACTGCAATCTTTGGTGTCCCTGAGGTGGAGGTTAAAATGACTTTTAAACAAACCAACATAATCCCCTCTACTTCCTTAATAGCCTCTAATAGAATTCTCATTTTTTTGGAAAAGTAGCTCACCCCCATACAGACATCTTGGCTGTAGGATTTGATGTCATTTCTGAAATTGGAGAAGATCAAATTTGCTGTGTGTGGCTCAACTGCAAATTTTTATAAGCACTGGCAGCTCCACTTCTCTCATTTCAAAACATTGAAATCCATCCCACTGGACTGAGGGCAAATGTGTCTGAATGTAAGCAGCCGTGGCTTGTTCTTAATTCACACCTCACAGGTATATTAGTGCCTACAATTAGGTTCACATTCTGATTGTTTATATTACCATTTATCTATCTATCTATCTATCTATTTATCTATCTATCTATCTATCTATCTGAAGTATTGTTAATCATCTTGTCATTTTTCCATTTCTACAAGGAGGAGGAAATCGCCAGGGAGGTGAGAGCAGATAAACAGGATGTCAGTGTTTAAACCAGGAAACACAAATCTGTAACCCTGTATCATCCCATTTACAGATTGTGGAATAAAATTTAATTTTAAATAAAAAGCAAATAAATGCAGCGCAGGAAAGACAAGGAAACTACTTATAACTGGGTGAAACCATTTGAAGCAGTTCTCTCAATTTTGTGGCTGAACAGTAGGCTGCGTTTTGTTCTTTGTTTGTTTTTGTTTTGCTTTTACAGAAAAGCAAATTGTCAGCAAGTAATTGTAAGATAATGTACTTTCAGCTTGGTGAAATATCTTTCTTGACTTGATGTAGTAAGCAGTGTAAAAAAATACAGTTTGTTTAGGTGGTAAAAATGTGAATAGTAGAAATATTTAGAGCATGTAGAGACCCCCATTTTCCGACTAATATTTATATTTATTTTTATAAGACTTGTGGGACATTGGAAAAATTGTTGTACATGTTGAGTTGCGGGTTAGTTAGTTAGTTAGTTAGTTAGTTAGTTAGTTAGTTAGTTAGTTAGTTTGTTTGTTTGTTTGTTTGCAGAACAACAAAAGAAATTCAGGTTTCATATTTTTAGAATAATGGCATTACACCTTTGTAATGCCGCACAAAGGATAGTTTCTTTTCTGTTTGCCATGGTGGTGCTGTTTCCACAGAGGTGCAGGACTTTTTAATGTAGTGAAGTAGTGAAGTCTGTTTTTCAGGGTTTAATGTTATGCAGCAAAACACCACGTCAGACTTTGCCTGTGTGAAAACCTACTTGACAATTAAACCGCTTTTATTTTTGAGACAAACACAATAAAGGAACCTCAAAGCGGAAGTTGCATGTACTCGGACACTTTAGTGCGACGAACAGGAAACGGAGCCGGAAGTGAGTGCGTCGTTGTTTATATTCCCCTGCTACTCCACCATGAAGGAAGCGAACATGGCTCTCCCTGTGAGCGTAGCGGCTCTGCTCCAGACGGACCTCCTGGAGGACGCTGCTTACCGGGACGACGGCCTGTGCGTCGTCGGTATTTTCGGCAAAAGCAACATGCAGCCCGGACCGTTGAAGGACTCTCTGGTCAACACGCTGGCCGACAAACACATCTTCTCGCTGTTCGGCGGACCGGAGGACGGCGGCTCCGCGGACAGCAACATCCAGGCCTTCTACAACCAGGAGAACCGGGTGCTGTACCTGCTGCTCTCCTCCGTGTGCGACAGTCGGCAGCTGCTGCGGGCCTGCCAGTCTCTGAGCGCCGCCACCAGCCACTCCGACGCCCACGACTTCTGGAAGGGCCTGGACCGGCAGCACTGCCTTCACCTGCTCTACATGTTCTCGGTGTGCCACGTCCTACTGCTTGTACACCCCAACCACACCTTCGATGTGACCTACGACCGGCTCTTCCGAGCCCTTGACGCCCTCCGGCAGAAGGCCCTGCCTCTGATCCGGGCTGCCATCAAGGACTGCCCGGTGTCCAAAGAGTGGAAGCTGAACTGCCGGCCCTGCCCTCCACGGCTGCTCTTCGTCTTCCAGATGAATGGCACTCTGAAGGTCTGCTTTCAATCACGTCTCAGTCCTTTAATCTCTATATACTCTATACAACAGAAGAGGACTACATCATCTAAATGTCATATTTCTAAATTATATCACCTCTTAATGATTGCTTTATTTCTAAGTTGAATATTTCTTCCTATGAGCACTCAAAGACTATTTTAAAAAATACAAGCCCCAAAGTAGAAACAACAAAACGAGATACATCTGTTAACATCCAAATAAGAAAATCTGTGATCATTGAAACAGAATTGATTGATGCATTTCTTCTCAGTTTTGAACCCACAGTCTGTGTCTACCTTCATGTCTGCATTATGGCTCCACGTGGGCAACAATTGCCAGAGGATTTTATAAATCCGATTGTGAAACGAGACAGAAAGATCTGCAACACAGTTGAAGCAGTCATCAGGAGGTTTAGAACAAACCGTAGTTCCACGAATCAGGGCTGTGGTGGTCGTCCTCCTGCTCTGCTTTTACAGCGTAACGCCAAAAAAACAGATAGGCAAGTGTTTTTAGACTTGGCCCAGGTGTTGAAAATGGAAATCAGAGTTTCAGTGACAGCTCAGGACCGGTCATAATGTCAACCTCTATGC
>NW_007578154.1:16438-24228 GCF_000690725.1 Stegastes partitus | reverse complement strand
GAGGGAATACAATGTGTCAGATCATGAATACAGTCAAATAAATTATAAAATTAAACATTTAGCAACTATTTCAGTGGGTTGGCAGGGAAAAACTGACACCAGAAGTTTTCATCCAAAGAGATCGTCTTGGTTCAGAGACTTTGAACACACCAGACAAGTAGGCTGGTGCTAATAAAAGTACACAGTAATGTGTTTTCTCCGTCTGGTCCCAGTCTGCACTTGTGCAACAGAGTTCTTAATCATTTGCAGAGTTTTTGCGTTGAGCAGACGGAAGAGCATCACAACAGTCCAGCTTGCTGCATTGTTTAAAAAAACAAACAAAAAAAGAGTGCATGAGTCTGTCAGTGTTGCTCGGAGAGAAATCGTTGCATTTTATCTATATTTTTTTAGATCAAAAACAGATTTGGTGACATAGAACATGAGTGCTGGAGTTTGACTCTGAGATAAATTATGACGCAAATGTTTTTTTGATGTGAATCTTAGAGAATTTAAATCTGGTATCAGTCTCTAGTGGAGCATTTGAACCTGTAACTTCAGCTTACATCATTATTACATTTAGTTATTAAATTCTAAAGCCCTGAACATTTGGGTATTACCTCATTGCAAAGTCAGCCTGTGGAAGGTCGGTACTGTGCCTCTTTCTAATTTGTATACCTTTCATGATTTTAGTTATGCAGACAGGCCACACACAGCCAGGGCAAATTTTTAACCAAGGTTAAAGCAGCAGCCAGAGGGTTGTGGAGAGATTTCATTCCAATGTCCTTCAGTACAGAGGACTGGCTACCATCAAGTCCAAGGAGCTGCTGTTATATACTGCTGCGAAATAAAAAAAAAGAAAAACAAATAATAAAAAAAGATAATGAAAGTCTTAGATATGTAAAGAATTGAAAATAGACTTACTAAAAAAACATGAAAAATCATAAAGATAGAAAAAGCAATGAATCAATAAAATTTCTGCAGATTCTGTGATAGCAAAAACAGTCATTAAGTCATCAGAAAAGACTCTTTGGTGCCCTGAGCAACATTTGGTTCCTCTGTACCATCTTGTGTTTTGACAAACTGTAAGTGTGACAGTTTGTTTGATTTCTTTTGAGTTTTTTTTTTTTGTGAGAAGTTGAGATGACGGCAAACATGTCAACTATGAGCATGGTGTAGTTATTTTCATCAAACTCTCTGCAAGGGCAAGTAAACAGACAGATTTCACAAAATGTTACTTGAAGTTTGCCCTGATACAGACATTGTCACACCAACAGTGTTGTCAGCGATAAACTTCCATATGAATGTCATAAATGACGTCTCTTTTGTTTCTTATTTCAAAGCTCTCTGGGAGCAGCTCAGAGTCTGGAGGAAACCCTGACAAACCCAAAAAGCACTCTCCCAGGAGGAGGCTGCAACACGCCCTGGAGGACCAGATTTACCGCATCTTCCGTAAAAGCAGAGTCCTGACCAACCAAAGCAGCAACTGCTTGTTCACTGTGCCTGCCAACCAGGCTTTTGTGTACGTGATACCGTCCACAGACGAGGACCCTGTGGGCGCCTTGCTTGGTCAGCTGCGGTCAAATTGCATCTTGGGCGACCAGGACTCCACCACGACAGTGTCAGGACCAAGGCGTTATCAGCAGATGCGACGTTCGGCTCGGCAGCCCAGCAGCAGCGGAGAACTGACCAGCATGTCGATGGGCGGTCAGCTGGTAGACTGCAGCTTGAAGGAATTCCTCTGGCAGCACGTAGAGCTGGTTCTGACAAAGAAAGGCTTCGACGACAGCGTCGGTCGCAACCCGCAGCCTTCACACTTTGAGCTGCCGACCTACACCAAGTGGGTCCAGGTCGCCTCCAGACTCCACCAAGTCCTCATCAGCAACACAGATGAAGAAATGGCTGAGCTGGCCACGAAAGTGCAAAGCCAGGTGAAGGTCTTGGAGGGTTTTCTTGATGCTGACACAAAGTTCTCAGAGAACAGGTGTCAGAAAGCTCTGCCTCTGGCTCACAGCGCTTACCAGTCCAACCTCCCCCATAACTACACCACTACAGTGCACAAGAATCAGCTGGCTCAGGCTCTGCGAGTGTACAGCCAGCATGCAAGAGGTGTAGCTTTCCAGCGCTATGCCCTGCAGCTTCATGAGGACTGCTACAAGTTCTGGAGCAACGGACACCAGCTGTGTGAAGAGCGAAGCCTGACGGACCAACACTGTGTTCACAAGTTCCATCTCCTGCCTCAGCCAGGTGAACCCCTTGTTTTTCTCTGCTTCACTGAGTCTGCCATAATGAAGACAAAAACTTGATGTATGCAATGTGCAGGGTGTATAATACAGTAACAGTTTGAGCTTTGGAAACTTCCATATAGACAACATTAATAACAGCATGCCTGCATTAAGTAGCAGAGGGAGATAAAAACTTTGTGTGGCAACTCGGAGGGTCACATAATCATAACAGTTGTGATGCCCATGGATTTTGCTAAACAAACCTTTACAGAAATGGCTAATTTGCAAATTATTACCTTAATTAATCAATTTTCATTTTATCTATTAAATGTCAGAATAGAGTGCAAACACCTGTTGTAAATTGCACGTTTGATTTTGTCTGACCAATATCTAAAGATGCTCATGAGAAAGGAAAGTATCAAATCCTGTTATTTAAGAAGCTGAAACCAACAAATGATTGAGAATTTTCTATACAACAAATGATTAAACTAAAGCACATGAAGAGAAGCCTAATAGATATAGGGAGAACATTCTTTCGTCAGATGAGACCACTGCAAATGTGTTCAGCTCAGATGAGGTCTAGCATATTTGGCATGAACCAAACTAGGAGTATACTACAGCGGATGCATGGTCCTGACAGTGAAGCACCAGAGGTCGGAGTGTGATGATATGGAGCTGCACAATAGATTATCTGCAGTTAGTTCTCTGTCAGTCAATCTATTAGTTAACTAATTTTTGCAGCTCCAACTCCACTTGAGATAAAACCACTAACATCAGTGCATGAAATCTGACTTCAATTTCTGCAGGAGAGAAGCCAGATATGGATCGTAACCCGCCCATCCTGAACCACAACAGCAGGGGGCGCTCCACCAGCTCCTGCAACTGTGGCAGGAAACAGGCTCCTCGTGAGGATCCATTCGACATCCAGGCAGCCAATTACGACTTCTACCAGGTCAGGATTCACACTACACCCTCCTGCTGAGGACCAGCAGAGCAGAGCCTGTCGATGTCTGGTTGTCAGATATCACATAATGTAGTCAGTGAAAGCGACCACTGCTACATTTTATTTTTGTAAATTGAGTTTGTGGAGGTCGCAGTTTTTCTGTCTATGGAGCCAAAGTAAATAGATGGAAAAACCTTGGAGCGTAAAAACCTGTGAAGACGAGAGTAGCTGCAGATTCAGGTGATAATTCTCTGTAGGTCCACCACTATGAGGGACACCTTCCACATGGTCACATTGTTTAACATTGTCATTGTAAAAATACTGATTCTAGACTATTTAATCAAACCGATTTTGGACTTTTTTTTTTTTTTTTTTAATTAAGAAAACCTGGAATTGTCATGTGCAATGTTTTCCAAGTGCCCACAGGTGTTACTAACCTTGGACACAATAGTGGCTCTACATACTAAAGATGTGTTACTTCTTACATTTTTATATTTGTTTCCACATTTGTCTCCTATCTGCTCTGTGTAAACACTGCCTGCAGTCCAGCCCAGGTCAGGCAAATTGTCCTTTTATTTCTGACTGATGCTTGCAGCTGAGTCAGTCATAACATTACAGTTGCACCAAGGAGTGCAGAAATTTCAGTTTGAGCTACTGCAAATGGTTTATTTTGGTGAAATATTAATTGAGACATGTAGAATAAGGCAGTTGTACCCTTAGATTCGGTTAGGTTTTTTGAGGTCAAGGGCCATCAGAAAAATGAAAATCTGGCAATTGGTGTCATTTTCCCAATTTAAAAAAGAAAGAAAGAAAAAAAATAACATGCCTTTTAAGCCATGTCGGTGGGTTTTGGGCCTCAAAGCGTTAAAAACAATATCTGAACACTACACATGTATCACGTCGCTTAACGTTCACATGTTTGTTTTTCCACGTCTGTGTTAAATGTTTTTCCTGAATAGATGCTGGAGGAGAAATGCTGCGGGAAGCTAGAGCGGATTGAGTTTCCAGTGTTCCAGCCCAGCACTCCTGACCCAGCTCCAGCCTCCAACCAGGCTCCGCGGCTCCCAGGTGAGGCCTCAGGGACTGGAGAAGCAGAGAGGCTGAAGGAGCCGAGCACCGCCCAGAGCCACACACCCGGAGACACCAGCCTCAGCCTGGCTCTCAGCCTGGGTCAGTCCACGGACAGCCTGGGACCCTACGGGGAGGGAGACGGACCCGATGCACAGGTCCAGCAGAAGAGGCCGAGTCTGATTGATCGGCAGCCCTCCACTGTGGAGTACCTTCCTGGTATGATGCACTCTGGCTGCTCCAAAGGCCTCCTCCCCAAGTTCTCCAGCTGGGCGCTGGTCAAACTGGGCCCAGCAAAGTCGTACAACTGCCACACCGGCCTGGAGCAGCCAGGCTTCCTCCCCGGCTCCTCCTTCCTGTTGCCATGGGACTTGGTGATTCGCTCTCGGTCGGAGGAAGATACGGGACTGACGGAGACTTTGGATGGAAACACTTCCTCGTGGCCAGCACCAAACAAGGCCCTCATTGGGAAGCGAGGGAGCACCGGAGGGCTCGGCAGGAGTCGCAGGAGGGATGACATGGCTCGGGTCTTTGTTGGCTTTGAGTATGAGGACAGCAGGGGGAGGCGCTTCATCAGCTGTGGGCCTGATAAGATAGTAAAAGTGCTGGGACCTGGAGGCGCCAAAGATCCGGCTACCAGGGTGCTGAACACCGACATGCCACTCTACATCCCATCTCCTTCTCAGGGCAGAGGCCTGAAGCCCCACTTCGCCCAGCTGGCTCGCCTTTTTATCGTAGTGCCTGATGCCCCGCTGGAGGTTACTCTCAACCCACAGGTATTAAAGTGTTTACCTGCTGTTTACTTTCTCATTTAAAGAATTGATTGTCTGTTGTTTGTAATTCTAATTGGCTATCCAGGGTTTAACTGTCCTCAAGAGTCATTTCAATTTTGCCGTTACGCACGTCCAATTAAAACGGTCTCATTGGCTGCAGTAGTTCATAACCTCCACATGTTCATATCTAAAAAATGACACGAGCAGCAGAAATGAGCTTTGACTTGTAAGACTGCTCTGATTGGAACTCTGTAAAACTAGTTTAGTTGGACTTTTTACATTGATATAACCTTTTTTTTTTTACAGCTGGTGAAAATACATTGCATGTGTGTTGACTTTACAGTGTTATGAAACAAAAACAAACAACAAGAAAAAAATACAAAATGTGTTATAGAAAATGTAATGATAAGTGGAGCAGATCAGGGTTTTGTCTTGACATCAGTCAAGCAAAAAATAAAATAAAATGAGGATTTCAGAATTTTATTAAAGATGAGCTTTTTTCTTAGTTGTCCAAACCTTGTAGGAACTGTTTTTGCAGCTTTTGTGTCGCTGTTTATGGTTTTAAGTGGTGTTTGTGTTGCTGTTTTAGCTCTGCCCCTTCCTGAGATCACTGGTTAATTAAACATTTATGCCAGTCAAAGAATTGAAATGCTTTGAACTACTTTATCATTCCAAACTGTCTCATTGTCTGTCCGACAGCTCAGTTTATTAACTGTCATTACGATAAAGATGGTGAACCTGAAGCTGCATATTCTCACATGACACTGAGTTTAAACCAGATACATTTACAGGTAATCTAACTGATGAAACCTCAGCTTCATTCTTGTACATCCTAGATAACATGGTGATAGCAAATTGTCTTGGTTGTTTGATTTCTGTTGATGCATTGATCTGTTTATTGATGCATTTCTCTGATGATGTGCTTTTCCTTGGATATTCAGATCGTGTGTTAGTTTAGATGCTAATCACTAAGATGTAGCGCTATATGAAGCTATCGTAAAAATAACCAGCAGGTTTCTTAGTTTAAGCTCTCAGACAGAAGCAATCATATGGCTCAAATTGATTGATTAAAATGCATTTACATAAACATACAAATATCTTCAAACATCCTGTGACAATAAGTCGATTATTCACGTCTGGTAGCAAAAGTCAATATTCACAATGCATTTTTTTAAAGAGAAAAGCAGGAATGGGTGTATTATTAATACCATTTCACCCTCATACTCAATGTTTTCTTCTCCTGTTGTGTTTTCAGGTGCAGCCTGGTCCTCCTCCCTGCCCAGTCTTCCACCCAGAGCAGACCGAAATAGTTTTGCCGCCCGATGGCCTTTGGGTGCTGAGGTTCCCTTATTCCTACGCGACAGAGCGCGGCCCCTGCTACCCCCCCAAAGAGAACCAGCCCCTCAACAACTACAAAGTGCTGCGAGGCATCCTGAGGGCCACCACTGCTAACCCTGCACCACAGTGAACTTCAATCCTGCCTTATTTATTTCCACCTCCGCGTTCATGCTGAGAGAATTCAGTTTTCAGTCGATCTGCTGGCGGCAGACTCTGCTGTGACCCACAGTGACCACAGTAATGGTTATGTTCCATTAAAGGTGCCGTGGCTGTCCATTGTTCCCCACAGATGGAGTCCTATTGATTCTGGTGACCTTTAGTGCACAATTAAAGCAAATTCACTGAAGACTTAATGCTCCCCAGAGGACGAACCCATCCTGAAGTGCCATTAAACTTTACTTGTCTAGCTCAGAGGACATTAAAAGCATCAGTAAGGCATTTTTTCCTGACACTTTAAGGTGACATGGACGCTGTGGCCTCTAGCAGGGCTTTAAGCTGCCGCTCAGCTTCTTCAGAAGTGCTGGTCAGATGGTCGAACGGCTGAGGGGGCTGCGCCAGACAAATTCTGTAATTTTCCAACTGTCCCGTTCTGCTGAGGTGAGAAAGCAAGCAGGACGTAAAGTTTGGACTACTTCTGTCGAGTGTACTGAGTAGTCGGACACTATGAATGCCTTCCAGGAGAGACTGTCTGAAAATGTGCGTCGCTTTCCTCATATTTAAACAATAGTGCATATCATTCCTCTCTATAAAAGCCAGCTGTTCACTTTAGATTGGCTGCTTAGCTCAAATGTTAGATTCCTGACATTTGGTTTGAGCATTACTTGATCCTTTGGCTTCTGTTGGACTCTAGTTTAGCACCTGTTGGATGACTGTTGCTCGTAGTTTTGCAGGTTTGCCCCACAGTTGTCACTTTTGTCAGCATTCGTTTGGCAGTTTAAGCACATCCAATCAGCTGCAGCGAGTCATTGGAATAAAAAGCGGTTGATTTTTCCACATCTAGTACGGTTTGTATTATTCACTACCTTCATAAGAAACTGACAGATATTTCAGAGCCAGTCACAGCTTTTCATCAAACATATTCTGTTTGTTTTTCAAGTACATGGCGAGACAGATTAAAGGGGAACTTCTCTGATTTTACACATCAGTTTACTCATCATGACAAGTACTATTCATCCTATAAAACAGTCACATGATGGTAATGACTTGAAGTGTCTCTTTCAAGTCTCTCAGCTTTGTGGAAAAACTAAAGTGGTGGAATCCCCTTTTAATCATTGCCTTATGGAAATCATTGTCTTTTTTGTTTTTTAACAGAGTAGTTTTGGACTAGAGGCGCAAAGTAATTTCTCACACAGGTTTAGAACATGTGTGCAAGTTGGCGACTTTAGTGTTTGTAATGTATATTCAAGCACAAACTTTACAACATGCAAAGGTGTGTTTGAGGAGCTCAATTCCCCTACATGTGTTTTA
>NW_007578154.1:0-15970 GCF_000690725.1 Stegastes partitus | reverse complement strand
AAAATAATCTTCTTTCTTCTGTTTATCCCATTGCACCATCAGATCTTTTTCCACCATGGACTTTGTTCTGTTGCTCTTCATACTCTCACCAGCTGTATGTAAAAAGATTTGGCTGATGTCTCCCGAGGATCTGCAGTAGTCTAGTTTCCTCTCGGGCCACATTAATTTAAAGTATTCTACAAGGTTGTTTTGGAGTTTTTGCCAATCACACCAAAAATATTACTGCCTACCCCGACTTTAAGTTTTGTTGTGACTGTTTTACTGCCCAGAGGGTAGTTTCGGCATCTCATGTGGTGGCACTTGCAGCATTAAATGTCTCTGGAAGGTTTCTTAAGCAGTGCTTAAAAAATTTTCAAAAAATTTCAAAAATGTATAAAACTGCAAACACATTTACATGCAGTTAATGGGTGACAACAATCGGGAACAGCTTTTACAAACGATGAACTGACAAAAACACTGACTAATTTGCAGAAGCTGTTACCTGCTGTGGAAATGCAAATCGTCCAGCACTGGAAAAACTTACCACTGAGGCGAAACTTCCTGGATGTTGGCTGTTGAGGAATTCTAATTATTTGGTGGAAAGGCACCTTTAGTCAGTTCAGATGTTGTCTTGCGGGGACTCGGAGGTCAAACATCTCACCAAATTCAGTTTACATTTACTGATGCAGATGAGTTAAAGACTAAAGGATACCATGCATGTGTTGGTTCAGTAGGTTTTTATGGGTGTTACATCCAGCTGATGATGCACTTCTGGTCCACTGATGGAGGCACTTACGACCAACAATTATGACTTGATGATTGTGATAATTTGGCTGAACTTGAGTCAGTCCTCCTTGGCCCTTCAGACTCGTATGTCATGTTTCGAAGCACCAGTGTTGTTCTTACATTCTGCAGGTTGAACAGATGAAGGTCAGCAGCAGTGAAGTGAACATTAAAGCTGAGGCTGAAGCTGAGTTTGGCCGTTTATTTTTGCTTCATATGCAGTTTATAGAGGAATCACAACGCGCACCGCTACCAGAGATCCTTCTGCAACATTTGGATTTATTACACTGGATACTGGAGTGGAACATGTTTGTGCTTTTCTGTAAATAAAAACAACTTTGTCATTCTCTAATTTTCTGTATTTTGTTTTCTCTGTGATGTAGAGGTAAATACTGATGTTAACAAAGTGTACAAATGTAGTCAGTTCCACTTTGAGAAGCATTAATTTGTGTTTTCCATCCATCTTTATGTAACTTGGATCACATCATGATTCCCATCACTAAGACAGAGGAGAAAAGCTTCATTTTTCAGGTAAGATTGTAAATGATATTGTTTTTTCCCACTAGATGGAGTTGCACTTTCTGCAGTCACAGTTTTTTTCCCCCTGTAATTCATCTATATACACATTGCAGCATTCATAGTGTAATAGTTTCTCATGTAAATGTAATAGAATCACAGTTAATGGTTTAAATAGAAGAGGCCATTTGTACCATTCAATCTCTGAGCAATATTCTTTGAAAAACATGTTCTTTCCTGGTTTGTTTTACAGTTAATCTCCTTAAATATGAATTATACATCTCTTTAATCTCTATATCTGCTGGTTCCAATATTTCTTTTCCACAAGTGTGTCTAATTCTAGGCTGATGCATAAAAGTAATACGTTTTATTTAAGGCTAGAGTTTCCATATATAACAAGGTCAATGACCCAGTTCTATTACCTTGCAGGGTGGGGTTTTCTATATCATTTTTTTTGTTCTTCAGAATCAGTTTCCAGTTTGAAAAGATGAAATTCTTCCACTTTTACATCTTGCTGTTGTGTTTTTCAGTGTTTGAGCAGAGTTGTAGGTGAGCTGGTGTGCTCAAGCTGCCACAACAGTTATATCTAAGCCATTATAAGGCATGACACGATTATTTTTATTTAATAAAACTGTGATCCTTTGAAGGGCTCTCATTGACGACCTCATTGAATATAAAGTAGTTATAACTGTTCAGGGCTGCCTGCACATTTAAGTGTATTTTACTTTCACTGATGATACTTGAGGTTTATTTTACTGATGAAACTTCTGTCCTTGTGGGAAATTGTATTAAATGAAGATGTGACAACAGGTGAAGAGGTACATTTTTCTCTCTGTCCATGTTCATGGACTTTGTGAAGAACAAACACAAGGAAGACGGAAATGTACTGATCGCACACACGCACACAGACACACAGACACACACACACACACACACGCACACACACACTTTGCCCTCAGGAATGTGGATTATATCAATGAGGTTAATAACAAAGCTAAAGAGACAGATTCAAGGTCATGAAGCGCTTTGACTTGTTTGCATTTAGATGTTATATATTTTTTCTCATAATTTAGCTCATTTGAAAACAGCTTTAACTTGGCATCACTTTTGCTTTAATCAGCACCTACATCTAAACTATGTACTGTAACTTCATCCAGTTACACTTTAACTCCTTTCAACAATTACATTTTTATGCTGCTTCAACAACTTTCACTAATTCTATTTCCTTTGTTTTCCTGTTTTTTCTTTCATATATTTATCCTTGACTTCAGATGCTATTGCCAAGTCATATAAAAGTCTCTTTAACTCCTTCTATCTTCAGTCACATTAAACTGAGTCACACCAAGTTTATTAGTGTTGGCACCAACAGAGTTCATAATGTCCTTCAGAGAACTACTGGAAGCTGTAAATCTGGGTGTGTGTTTAAAGCAACAACAACCACAAACAACGTGAAGTGTTCGGGGCTGGTGTTCTCACCTGCGGACAGGTAGAGGAGGCGGGGGGGATAAAAGCCAACCCACATGCAGATGAGAGTTTATAACCCGGCTTTGTCTCTCATCTCTGCTCTAACCTGAATACCACTGTGCCAAAGTTCAGAGCTCACAACTCGGGACAATAGCAGAAACAAGACACTGAACTAGATGTTCTCGGGCAGCTTCGTCTTACAGATTCTGTTTGTGATCCTGAGACAAGTGAACATCTGAGACTATTCAGCGAAGCAGCACAACAGGATGTGAGTATAACGCAGATTTATTAAGCGATCAATGATTATTTAAAGTTACGATGCGTGTTCTCCACTTCTGCAATGGTTTACTACAAGGTTAACTTTCAACTTTGTCGAACAGATCTCTGTAATGGCAGTAAGCTACAGCATGTGGACAATGTAGGGTTTTTGTGAAACATTTTATTCATTGAATCTGTAATCTTTTCACATTATTGTGTCAAAACCTTTGGGATACATAGAAATGTTGTCTAACTTTAAGTGAATTTACCAAAGTTTTTTAAAAAATGTTTTAGATTTACAGTGATAACTGAATAAATTTACTCATTTTTCGTTCTGCACATAGTTTCACTGCAGTATTTCCAATTGGGGAGAATTTGAATGCAACTCACAGCTAGTTTTTAACATTAAACTGTGTCCACGTCATAAATAAACAGTTTTATTAGTCCTAATGGTTGATTATGTAATGTTCACATTGACAAATATTACAGAAGGGGTTCAAAGGCTTTTTCTAGTCTGTATAATAACATCTACAACTTTGAGAATTTTGTTTTGTTGTTGTTGCTGTTTTTCATGTAACAACGATATGATGCATTTCTGTACATAAAACTCACCTACTGTATGAAAACAGCAGTCAGAGCAGGTTTTACCTAAACTTAACTCTCAAATTTACAAATCTTTACACCCTTAAAAGAACCAGTTTTCACATTATGTGTACATTTAACTTCTAATACAGCATCTACTGAAGGGGTTCTCCAGGGTGATATTACTTCTTTTCTTCACCACGTCTTCCAGCACTGTCTCGACAGCAAACCGCATCCTGTAGAGAAATGAAACTTGGCTAAAATTTGAAATTTGTGCTGTGATTTCTCTCCCTGCACTGCAGCCCCTGTTATCTCTGATGTCGGTATCTAAACATACAGAGTTAGACATGTTCACTGTGTTCAGTTTACTAACTCAAGAAATGTTGTAATCTAGTGTGTAAATAGATATTGGAATGTTTGTTGGTAGATTACCAGTACTATACAGAAATTACCAGTAAAAAGTTTGGACATACCTACTTATTCAAGGGTTTATTATTTACTGCTTGCTTTGTTCTACAGTGTTGAAAAAAAATCATTTTCCTTTGCAGCAGACTCGGTCGTCCTCAGTTTCACCTCAGTGTTTGATTTTATTTTTTTATTTTATTTTTTTTGTGACTGCATTTGAAGAAACTTTCAAAGTTTTAGTAACTTTTCTGACTGACTAACCTTCATTTCCTAAAATAATGATGAACTGAAGTTTGTCTTTACTAGGTTTTTTTTTTTTCTTTTCCCATAATATAGTTTACTAGAGTAGTCAAACAAGGCTACTTGCTGCTTAACAAAACCACCATAACACAATTGTCAGTTTCAAACCCACATCTATCAGTTAACTTTAGGCAACGCTCACCTGTTACCTAAAAACCACCTCGACTGATTTCATGAGGCTGTTCCAGATATAGCCAGTAGTGTAACAAAGTCTACTATCAGAATCTAAAATATATATTTACTTTTATTTAAAACATCATCAGAGCTGCAAAGGTTATCCGATTAGTTGTCAGCCATTAAATTAATCGTCTACTATTACTACTCGTCTATTGATTAATCGGTTTGGGTATTTTTTGGGGGGGACGTCAACATTATCTGATTCCAGCTTCTTGAAATTGAAAATGTTCTGGTTTGTTTCCTCTTCTATGACAGTAAACTGAATATTTTTGGTCTGTGGACAAAACAAGGCATTTGTCATTGTGGGTTTTTGGAAACACTGATCGACATTTTTAACCATTTTCTTACTTTTTCAGTCAGTTTTAAACATTTGAGGTCATCATGTTGGGCTTTGGGTAAAACAATCAATATTTTTCACCATTTTCCAACAATTTTAAACCAACAATAACTGATTAACTAAGAAAATAATCTACAAATTAACTGACAAATGGAAATAATCATTGGTTGCAGCCTTATACATGATTCCATATGAGTTGTTTCATAGTTTGATGTCTTACATTTTGTAAAACTCGAATGAGAAGGTGTGTGTTCCCCCTTTTGACTGTGGATCCGGGTGAGATACTAATCATATCTTTTTTCTTTTGTTTTGTCAGCTCGTCTGTTGGCTATATCAAACTAAAACCTGACTTCTGAAAATCAGTTTTAATTGAGTGAAGCAACATGGCCAACAAGAAGTCAGAGGTCCAGAGGAGGATTGTGTCCAAGGATGGCCACAACAACGTGCGGATCGACAACGTGGAGGGAATGGTCAAACTGTACCTGCACGACATCTGGACCACCGTGGTGGACATGAAGTGGCGTTACAAACTCACTCTGTTCGCCTCCACCTTCGTCATGACCTGGTTCATCTTTGGGGTCTTCTTCTACTTCATTGGGATGGGCAACGGAGACTACGAGGACGGTCTGAGCTCCAACCACACACTCTGCGTCACCAACGTTCAGACACTCACCGGAGCCTTCCTGTTCTCTCTGGAGTCTCAGACCACCATTGGTTACGGTTTCCGTTACATCTCAGAGGAGTGTCCTCTGGCTATCTTCACTCTGGTGGCTCAGCTCGTCATCACCGGCCTGGCTGAGATCTTCGTCACCGGCGCCTTCCTGGCCAAACTGGCTCGGCCCAAGAAGCGAGCGGAGACCATCAAGTTCAGCCATTCGGCGGTGATCTGCCGCCACCAGGGCAAGCTGTGTCTGATGGTGAGAGTGGCCAACATGAGGAAGAGCCTCCTAATCCAGTGCCAGCTGACTGGAAAGCTGCTTCACTCGAATGTGACAGAGGAAGGTGAGAAGACTCAAGTGCACCAGAGCTCGGTGGATTTTTACATGGACTCCAGCAGCCAGTGCCCCTTCCTCATCCTGCCTCTCACCTTCTACCACGTCCTGGACGAACGCAGTCCGCTGAAAGGACTCACCGCGGAAAACCTGCTCACCAGAGATTTCGAATTGCTGGTCACCCTCAACGCCACCATGGAGTCGACGGCGGCCACGTGTCAGAGCCGAACCTCCTACGTGCCCCAGGAGATCATGTGGGGCTTTGAGTTCAAGCCGGTGTTGTTCAGCACCAACGGGGGGCGCTACGTGGCAGATTTCAACTTTTTTGACAAGGTGCAGGTGAGCAACGATGCAGCCTTCAGCAACAACATGGAGAAGCTGAAACTGGAAGAGGACTATAAGAAGGAGTAAAAGACTTGTGTATTGTCATGAATGCTGAGGCTCCACCAGTTTACCGACTCAGTTCATCCTCACAGCCATAAACCTTGATTCAAACACTGTTTTTGTGTCATATGATGTCAAAAGTTTGGTTTTATTGTTCAACAACAATTAAATTTTCAGGCAAACTGGAAACCTGACATAAAAATACTTTTTTCTGCACATCCTAATTACACATTTGATCGTTCTGATGTTTTTTGTTTTGTTATATTTTGCGTGGACACACAGAGATGAAACTGAAGTGAGGTTTGTCTTAGCAAATATGATGCTTCACTGTTGCTGAATTCGAAGGTCGAACAATTTGTACATGGCACTATTTCTGGAAAACAGGTGTGAACTTTTTTTTTAAATTACTGTGCTGTAACATAGACATATAGATAGATTATGATATATAATATTACAGTTGGCAGGATGACACATAGGGGCTGATAAATATGTAACATAGAGGTTGATTAAAATTATTCACTTGTTTTTTGTTTTTTTTTAAATAAAAGTTTCTTTGTTTAGTAAAAATGAATGTGTTCTGTTTCTTTTAAATATAATACTCCCAGTGCATTCTGGGATAGCGTGTTGTACCCATTGACCCTGTATAGGAGGCGCAGGAAGTACATTTACTCAAATACTGTAATTAAATACAACTTTGAGCCACAAACAACAGCTTATATGTTTTTGAATTTCAGAGGTAAGTATATCGTATATACTTTAATTAATATGACAGCTGTAGCTCGTAGTTACTTTGCAGATTGCGATGTTTTACACAAAAATATTGTTTGTCTCTATTAATCAGTTTGGTGTTTGATCTATATAGCATCAGTAACTTGTGAAAAATATTGATCTGTGTTTCCCAAAGCCCAAGATTAAGCTAGAATCAGAAAATTTTGAGTTTTTAATTCTAAAAACATGACTCAAACTGACCGATTGAATCAAAATAGTTGGTAATTAATTTATTAGCTCACAACTAATGGATTGATTATTACACCTCTAATCAATAATAATCATTGATGTAATATGTAGCATCTGAATGCTGCCATTCTGCAAAATTAGAATTATCCACCACTGCACGGTAATATCTGGTTTATAGAGCAAAGACTGAAAGACGAAGGCAGCTGGCAGCCGTAAGGCCTCAGTTGTTGGTAGATGTCAGCTTGTGTTGTGGAAACAGTGTGCAGCAGCCAGTGAGCTCAAACTGGCTGCTGGCGACTGTATCTGGTCTAAACAATCTTTCAGTCCAAAGTTGCTGATCTTTTACCATCAGAGACAAAGAAGCAACACTTCAATCACCTGGAACTTTACCAGAAACTATTAAAACCTGTCTGAAGGCTGCAGTCCTGGTGTCAGAATATGTCGTAAAATAATGTGATTACCACCAGTGAGTTGTGTTTTTATGAACTCTGTGAGCCATATATTCTATAAATATTTATTTACATGATCCTTAATCCAACATCCCTTCATATTCAGAGAAGATGAAAGCACAAATGTCAAAAGTGTGAAATGAATTTATTGGTAAAGAGGAACACTGGGAAGTTTAATTAGTGCATCAGCAGTTAAAATGCATTGTTCAGTATTCATCTCAAAATGTTCCTGCTGGAAGGTGCATGGCTGACTTTAAGAGCCTGTTTTTAATACAGATTATTAGAGCCTTGATTGTTTGAGGAAATATTAAGAGCTTTTCCGTAAGTAGAAGCACCAATGCATCAAAAAAATACTCCATTATTACCATTATATTGCCACTGTTATACTGATCATTTATTTTTTTTAGTTTGCTGACATAAGCTTTATTTTAAACTCTTTTATAAACTGCTACAACCAAAAATACTTTTCTGAATACTTTCTTGACCCTGTCCCAGTGATCAGGCCTCAGTGTGACTCAAATTATTACACTTATGAAGTATTTTGTAACCTAAATATAAAGATTTGCTCCATAAAGATCATTGTTGTTGTTGTTGTTGTTGTTATTTGGCCTGTCTTTGAAACAAACCACTGGACTGATGAGGGTCTAGCACAGAATATAAATGTGTTTCAGCAAGTCCGTGTGTGTTAGAGTCAGTTTGAAACTGGGAAATAATTTAGTTCTTATTCATTTCTTATTTTATTTTTTGTTGTGTGGTGGAGGCAGATGTATCAGAACCTGAGTGCACAAACAAAAACAATTTTTTGGCGTGTGTTTGGTAGAAAACAGGAACTTCCATATAATGTTATTTGATGTTTTAAAAAATAGATATTTTTCATTTCTAAGACACTTCACTTCCTTTGCCTTTTCCTGGCTTTTATTTTGAAGGAGATTAACTTAGATTTTATTATGAAGGACTCCGCTGGTAGTTGTCGCTACAAACAGGAGAGAAGTTAAGCTAACAGATGTAAAAACTAACGCTGCTCTGTTTGTTTGCTTATTGTTTTAAAGAAGACGGAGTCTGGAGCAGCAGAGCATCAGTTTAAGTGTCAGACATGAGCGTCACGTTGGATATAAGACTGAAACGAGCCAACAAAGTTTATCATGAGGGGGTGAGTCTGTGCGTTCACCCAGCCAGCTAGCAAACAGCTAACCTAGCCTGTTCAGACAACCTTAACATTAACCTCTCTGCCTTTATTGTTAACCTAACTGTCATTTAACCAGTGTTTTATAACCGAACCAACAAGCTAACTTGGTAGCTAGTTAGCTCGCTAGCTACGAGGCGTCTCCGTCACATGACCAGCCGCTGGTTGAGGAGGTGTAGCGGCTGTCAGATTTTGGTCCTCCACTGAATCAGCTCCAGGAAAAAAACATTTATGGTGGAAATTGTGCCTATCACAGTGAACAATGTGTGAGGTAACAGCTATTAAACAGTGTGAGGACATCGTAAAAACATAAAACAACCGCTGCCATGACTGATAATGTTTGGGGTGCTGCTAATACTGCTGATACTGCAGTCATTAGTTCTTGTACCAGTGCTGTTACTACAAATACTACTGGTGCTAGCTTAGTCTGCTACTACTGACACTATTGCCACTTCTGCTGCTGCTACCATAACTGATGCTAGTACTAGTAAAATACCCATAAGAGTAATGTAAGAGGAACTGCTTCTACTAGACTAATATATACTACACTTCTGCTGCTGTAGCTGCTAGACTAGTTTTACTACCAATACTGTTGGAAAACCTCAATCTACTGGCACTATTATCACTTCTAATGCATACTATTACTACCACAATTAATGCTACTACCAGTAAGATATCTGTTACTGTCAGAAAACCTCCATCTGCTGGCTTTATTGTCACTACTAATGCTACAAGTGCTATTATAACTGGTGCTACTACGGCCATTAAAATATCTGTTTCTCTCAGAAAAACTGCAACTACTGTCACTATGTCTATGTATAAATAGTTGTACTACCAGTAAAATACCTATTACTGTTTGTAAAACCTCTGACACTGGCACTATTATCACTTCTGTAACTGTTATTACCACTATAACAAGTTCCATTACTGGTAAAGTACCTCTAATTGTTGGAAAAACTCCATCTACTGGCACGATGATCAGATCTACTGCTGCTGTTGCTGCTATTAAAATTAGTGAAAACACCTATTACTGTCAGAAAAAACCCTGCTATTGACACTATTATCACTCTTCCTGCTACTAATGCTGCTGTGATTAATGCTACTACCAGTAAAATACCTACAACTGTTTGTAAAACCTCTGGTACTGGCACTATTCTCACTTCTGCTGCTACTGATGTTACTACAATTAGTGCTACTACCAGTAAAATACCTACAACTGTTTGTAAAACCTCTGGTACTGGCACTATTCTCACTTCTGCTGCTACTGATGTTACTACAATTAGTGCTACGACCAGTAAAATACACATTACTGTTAGAAGAACTGCTGCTACTGGCATTATTGTCACTTCTCCTGCTGCTGTTGTTACTATACCTACTACTGCTACCACTGAAATACAGATTACTGGGACAAAACCTCCATCTAGTGGCACGATTGTCACTTCTGCTGCTTATTTTGCAACTATAGCTACTGCTCCTACCAGTACAATACCTATTACTGTTAGAAAAACTGCTACTACTGGCATTATTGTCACTTCAGCATCTGCTTTTGTTACCATAAGTAGTGCTACTGCCAGTGAAATGCTTAATACTGTAAGAATAACTCCATCGTCTGGCATTATTGTCACTTTCACTGGTGCTGTTGTTACTGTAACTAGTGCTACTGCCAGTAAAATGCTTATTGCTGTCAGAAAGCCTCAGTCTATTAGCATTATTGTCACTTCTGCTGGTGCTACTACAGCCACTACTACTAGCAGCAAAATGCTTGATATTGTCAGAAAACCTCCATCTATTGGCACTATTGTCACTTATACTGCTGCTCTTGCCATTGTACCTACTGCTATACCTGCATCAAAATGTGATCTTTATGTGTTAAATAGAAGCTAATATATGGTTATCAGTTTATTTAAACATCTAAACATGAATACTGATTTTGAGAAATGTGTCTAGTGTCAGTCTGTCTGTTGTGCGCTTTCGATGGTGTCTCGCGTTAAGGCTGCATCTCATGTTTTAAATCTGTTACAGTGTGAACATTGATGTGTCACAGATGCTGTTGCTGCTGTTGGTGTTTGTTTACGGACTGAGCTGTGATCAAACTGGAGTAAAAGCAGCCGCATTAATCGTGATTTTAAGGAACTGAACTTGTGCCCATCGACCTCCAGCAGCAGACAGAACCTCAGTGTGTTGCTTTGTCTGCAGGAAGCGGTGACCGGTGTCATCGTGCTGGTGTGTAAGGAGGCGCTGCAGCACCACGGCATCACCCTGAACATGGAGGGGCTGGTGAACCTGCAGCTCAGCTCCAAGAGCGTCGGCGTCTTCGAGGCTTTCTACAACTCTGTCAAGGTGAACAAGATGGAGAGTAATTTCTTCTCTTCAGAATGTTAAGATCACAACTCACTGATCCTCGAAGAATTCAGTTTCATCGACATAAGGACAGAATAGAAGTGATAAAACAAAATAGGACAAAGCAGCAGAGAGTAAATACTTTCTAGCGTTTAAACAATCAATCAATCGAAATTAATCAGCAGAGCAGTAAAATGTCCAAAATGTTCTGGTTTTGACTTCGTAGTTTACTGAATATCTGACAAATCAACACAATTGAATGCGTTATCTCAAACTCCTCTTTTCTAATATTGTCTAGGCTGAACAGTGACTTCATTAATTTGTTATCAAAATTTTAATTAAGATTATTATCAGATTAATTAGTAATGAAGATAAATACTAGCTACAGTCCTTATCCTCACTGTATGATGATAAAAAATGCTGAAGAGTGTGGATGCAAGGTCTGAAACTAACACTGTATTTTTATTATAAATTATTCTACCTATGTTAATATACTTTTGAGCAATAGAATAGAATAGAATACTTTATTGATCCCCCATAATAACTGGGTCTGCATACATCATGACTAATGACCTAAAATCTAAAAGTCCAAGGTGACATCTTCAAACCAATTGTGTAAGAAGAGGGGAAAAAAATCTATATTTTAATGAACATAATTAATATTTTTGCTTGATAAATTACTTAAACAATCAGCTGATCAGTTTGTGGTTTAATTGTTTCTCTAGTTGTTACACTCAACATGCATACTGCAGGATAACAGACTTGTGTTTTTACCTTCTGTGGGGTTTTTTTGTTTTGTTTTTTTAATATAAATCAAAACAGTCTGCATGCAGGTGCTTTCAAAGACTGTAAAGGTGGAGAATAATTTGACACTTGTTATAATTAACAGCATTTTGACATCAGCTGGTTGTCCGTCATGAATCTTTAAATGAATCAGACTATTATAAACCTCAGCAGGATGTCAAACTAAGAATCCCAATCCCAGTAAATCTGTCTACACACTGCACATTGCTGCTGATATTAACCAGACTGTAATGTGCTTCAGCCCATCCAGCTGATCAGCAGCAACATCGAAGTGGCCAAAGCAGGAAAAATCCCAGGAGGAAAGACTGAGATTCCCTTTGAGTTTCCTCTGCAAACAAAAGGAAACAAAGTGCTTTACGAGACCTACCACGGTGTGTTCGTCAACATTCAGGTGAGTTTGAATCTTATGTTGAACCTGCTGGTGAACGCGTGTTGTGATCAGGTGCGCAGGAATTCAGGATATGAAACTTAAACACCCGTAGTTCCTTTTGTTTTGTTTGAAGAAAACAGGAATATACCATGTCACATTTTAGTTGTAGTTCATTTTGTGTTCACGCTGCCTTTTCACAAATAAATTAAACTTACCCAACAAGATGTCACACAGACTTACAGGTAGCTCAGTTGATTGGACAGTTTTAGGGGAAATCTCCTGCATCACTGATGGTGTATGGACCTACATCAGGCAATTGTGGCCCTTTGCTAAACCGCACAGGTTTTATAAGAAGGACCTTTATTTTTCATGGCATATATTTACATTGTTGTAACAATACTCGTGTTAGTAAAGGATCACAGAAGTACGTTCTGCCAGTAAAGTGTCTGTTTTCTGCTCAGTACACCCTCCGCTGTGACATGAAACGCTCTCTGCTGGCCAAAGACCTGAGCAGGAACTGTGAGTTCATCGTGCACTGTCAGGTGAGTAAAGCACGTCTGGTTTAGATGAGCTGCTGTGATTGTGTAAATAAGAAAGTTTTGTTTTTGTTTCAGTCATACAACATTGTATCCTGACAGGATTTCTGTGGGTATATGAAGGTTCAAAGCATACCGTCAGAGTGTTAAAGCAGTAAAGTCATACAGTCAGATTGAGAACATTTTTGGTTATCAGTCTTTCAGAGGGTTTGTTTCATTTCATTTCTACTTAACTAAACTGCTGTTCGACGTTTTAAATCTGATGTTGCTAAAACTTTTGTAGATTAAAGGTTTATTTCACCTTTTTTCTCCACCATAAACTTCATTGCAGCTTCTGTAAATCCCAACTCTGCTCTTTTGTTTATTACAAACACCACATGTGGAATCTAAACATTTGAACCTGTCCTGGAATAATCTTGACCAGTACACCTCATCTGAGATTAGTTTTCTAGCCTTTGGACACCTGCATTGACACGACAGAAGTTTGGGGAAAAAAGTTTTCTGCAGTTTAGAGATTTTGAAGGCCTACTTCATGTGTGACTGTGACATTTTCTGGAAGTGCACGTCCTAGTCATATGCAGCAAGCTCTTCATAAACTCAAATAAAAATGTTATTCGTGTTGAACTGTGTGGAATCAGATGTTGTTTGATTTTCAGCCACAGAAAGCTAAAGTTGTCCCCACTGCGGTCAACTTCACCATCACTCCTGACACACTGCAGAACATCCGCGACGTGAGAAAAACATATCACATATTCCTAATTCTATTTCTTGATTTAGTTGTAATTTAAAGCTGTACCAAGAGTAAAAACTTTCCTTCTGTCTTCAGAGGAATGTCCTGCCAAAGTTTCTGATCAGAGGCCACTTAGACGCCACAAACTGTGTGATCAGCCAGCCGCTCACCGGTGAGGTGGTGGTGGAGAACTCAGACGTCCCCGTCAAGAGCATCGAGCTGCAGCTTGTACGAGTGGAGACGTGTGGTAAGTTCATGCCGTGAGGTCATTACGTTAAACTTCATTTCGTAGCAGCGGGTTTTCTAAGCGTCTGCTGTGTTCAGGTTGTGCTGAAGGTTACGCCAGAGATGCCACCGAGATCCAGAACATCCAGATAGCTGAAGGTGATGTCTGCCACGGCCTTTCTATTCCCATCTACATGGTGTTTCCCCGACTGTTTACCTGCCCCACGCTGGAGACGACCAACTTTAAAGTCGGTCAGTGAAACCATCCAGCCAGTTTTCTGTCTTCACACAAATTGATGCTTACTGTGGTAATGCCTCGTCTAATGATGTTACTGTCTGATGATTTTTATCGTACTTAATTGATTGGTTGTTTTGTGTGTAAAATGCCCAAAAAAAAGTTTTTGAAAAAATCAGTTTTACCTAAAACCCAAGATGATGTCCCCAAATGTCTGATTTTGTCCACAACCCAAAGAGGTTAATTTTCCTGTAATAGAGGGAAAAAATGAAAGAAGCTAGAATCAGCATTTTTTTTTCACTATTTTCTGTTTTAAAAAAATTCTCAGACTGATTAATTGGTTATCAAAATTGCTGGAAATTAGTTGACAAGTATGTGACAGCTGTAGTTATTAGTTGTGTTGCTGATTGAGATGTTTTAGACAAAAATATTGTTTGTTATAGACCAAAGTGACTCCAGTAAAATACTACTTACAGCTTCATGCATCTGTAATAGGGCTGCAACTGATGATTATTTCCACTGTTGATTAATGTTGATTAGTCAGTTAGTTGTTTGGTCTGCAAAATGTCAGAAAATGGTGAAAAATGTCAAAGGTGACATCCTCAAGTGTCTGATTTTTTTCCACAGTTCAAAGAAATTCAGTTTACCATCATAGTAGAGGAAGGAAACCAGAAAGTACTGACATTTAAGAACCTGGAGTCTGAGAATTTTAACATTTTCTTTTTCTTAAGAAAAAAAAACAAAACTCAAACCGATTATCAAAATAGTTGGCAACTCATTTAATAGGTAATAACAAATCGATTATTGTTGCAGCTCTAATACACAGAAGCCCACATGATTGTGTTTCAGGATGTCTTTGACCCATAAAGGATAAGGAAAAGCTTCAAATTATGTCCCATCTGCACAGAAATAGTAACGTTAGCTTTTTTTGTGAGTGGTCGCAGGCACTCTGAAGACAGTATACTCTTGCCAACTATGCATTGTAATGCAGGACGCTGTTTGGTCCTGCAGCAAACACAGTCACTTCTGCTGCTATGTATTCATGACCTGTGGGAACTGAAGTGCTATTGTGACACCATTTTTGTTTCCGTCCTTCAGAGTTTGAAGTCAACGTTGTCATCGTGCTTCATGACGATCATCTGATCACAGAGAACTTCCCTCTGAAGCTCTGCAGAGTCTGAACCTGTACGTCACATCAGCGCTGACTTTGACATCTCACACAACTGTGTGTTTTGAACAACAGAAACTTCCTGCCTTGGTCTAAAGTCAGACAAAGAAATTTTGCTCAAGTGACTCTTCTTATAATGAATTCATTCAATGGAAAAGAACCTGATTTTCCAGAATCCAGATTTTCCTTGAAATGTAGATAACTGTGACCAAAAGTATGTATTTTTTTGTTTGTTTGTTTTTTTGTAAGTTATGTTTCAACTTAATTAAAATCTCTTTTTTGAAAGTGCATTCTGAATTTTTCATTCCTTGCAGACCATGATCATTATCAGTGGCTTATTACATGTGACACTTAAGTTAGTTTGACTTCATTTAATGCTCTGCTCATTTGGACATTGTTCAAACTTTGACATTTGTGTATTTTGGAAGCACTTTACAACCTACCTACATACTGAGGAACCATTTTAAACCCTCCATCACAGGACTGCATGACTACAGACCACTGGCTCTGACATCTGTGGTCTTGAAGTCGTTCGGGAGACTGATGTTGAGCCACCTCAGGTCCATAGTAGGTCCTCTGCTGGACCCCCTGCAGTTTGCCTGTCGGGCAAACAGGTCAGCAGATGATGCAGTCAATCTGTGGCTGCACTACATCCTGCAACATCTTGATGGCCCTGGGAGTTATGCAAGGATCCTGTTTATGGGCTTCAGCTCGGCTTTCAACACCATCATCCCTGAAATCCTCTCCACCAAACTCTCCCTCCTCAGTGTGTCTCCATCCATCTGTCAGTGGATCA